>NC_080717.1:26594375-26789375 GCF_019097595.1 Hemibagrus wyckioides
TCAGGACTTATTTAAGATAAGCTGTTGTCCTCTGTAGCTTGTAGCATGACCCCTCGAGCTCCAGGCCGGTGATGTTAGCCACACTGAGGATATAATAACGATATGTAATAATTAACGTTTTATGAAATGTATTTTACTCCAAGCATCTTTATCACAAAAATATCTATCTATTTAGTTTACTGACATTGCTATTAATATGATTTGTGCTGCCATTCCTAGCTTTAGCTGTCAGCTATCTCAACTAGTTCAGAGTTGTTTACATAAAAATCATCATTTTGTATTTTAGCTCCTATAAAACACTTGGCTAAAATATTAACTAGATATTCTGACTCATATTTCCTCCATAGATTCTCTTACTATATTTATTAGTATTTGCATTACCAAGAAAGAGTCTCAGAGTTAATGGACATGCTTAAATCCAAAATTATTAGCACCCTTCGTTTTAAATCAGTGCAAAATTATTCGAAACCTTATTAGAAATACTATTAATAATCCTTTTCAAATCTGTCTCAGCATCTCGTTCCAGATTTATTCCCTCTTTTCTGTTGTTATAACCTCCACTCTTCTGTGAAGGCTTTCCACTAGACGTCAAACTGCAAGTGTATTTGTTTGCAAGAGTGTGTTTGTGTGTATTATGTAAGAGAATCACAAACAGGCAATAATTAAGATGCTAGGCATGCATTATATACACTATGTTGCTAAAAGTTTTGTGACGTCTGCCTTTTACATGCACATGCACATGCACTCTGTGCAGGCCAGTCAAGTTCCTCCACACCAAACTCCCTCATCCATGTCTTTATGGACCTTGCTTTGTGCACTGGTGTGCAGTCATGTTGGAACAGGAAGGGGTCATCCCCAAACTGTTCCCACAAAGTTGGGAGCATGAAATTGTCCAAAATGTCTTGGTATGAAGCTGAAGCATTAAGAGTTCCTTTCACTGGAACTAAGTGGCCGAGCCCAACCCCTGAAAAACAACACCTGAATTCAATGATTTGGAGGGGTGTCCCAAAACTTTTGGCAATATAGTGTATAAAATACACTCGCATTTGTCAGTCTAAACAAGAAGCAGTGGTAATGAACTGGAACCGAAAGACAAAAACTCACCCAGTGTATTGACAGACATACACTCAACACACAGAAAGAACAAATATTCATGTTAAAAGGTCATTTAATTTGAGTCTTATCCTCCAGATTGATGTCTGTCTAAAGTCATGGAAAAAAACATTTTATTTATGGATGACATTTTGCTTGACATGTGCACTGTCTTATCTACTGTCTATAACATGTTCTTCCGCCTGCCTTTTTGTACAGATGCCTGCTGTCCGGCGGTGCTGGCTGCTGGGCCTGTTGCAATCCAGCACAGGCAGATCCACCATGCCCTCATCCCTAAAGGCAAAGGGGGTCGCTCCTCGTCCAGCGGAATAGCAGCCACCGTGTTTGGGGCCACTGGCTTCCTGGGCCGATATGTTGTCAATCGACTCGGTGAGTGTGTAAAAGAATCGTCCATTCGTGGGCACGTAATTTCCTGCACAAACATCTAACAGATAAATGAAAATAAGATGCTGTGTAAAAAGCAACCGGTTAAGTTAAGACAAAATACACCGATCAGGCATAACATCCTGAGCAGTGCCAGGTGAAGTGAATAAGACTGATGATCTCTTCATCATGGCACCTGTTAGTGGGTGGGATATATTAGGCAGCAAGTGAACATTTTGTCCTCAAAGTTGATGTGTTAGAAGCAGGAAAAATGGACAAGAGTAAGGATTTGAGCGAGTTTAACGAAGGACCAAATTGTGATGGCTAGTCCACTGGATCAGAGCATCTCCAAAACTTGCAGCTGTTGTGGGGTGTTCTGCAGTGGTCAGTATCTATCAAAGTATCCTTTAAGTCCAGGACTGAAAGGATCTGCTGCTAACATCTTGGTGCCAGATACCACAGCACATCTTCAGGGATCTAGCGGAGTCCATGCTTCAGCAGGCTGTTTTGGCAGCAAAACAGGGACCAGCGCAATATTAGGCAGGTGGTCATAATGTTATGCCTGATTGGTGTACACGAATCCATTCAGTGTGTTAGATTTTACAGATTCTCCGAAGTATATAAATGATCAGTGTAGGTGTATTGTGTGTTAAAGCTATAGAGTGTAGGAAAACTCAGTTTAAATAAAGAATACTTTATGGTGGTTTGAGGCATGAAATTCAAGTGTAGTTACTATTACCTCACCTCACAGTGGATCTGCTTCCAAGAACAGCATCCTGAAGCGTTTATTCATTTTATACCACACGTCGTATTTTTTATTCCTTGATGGGTCCGTGCAATTGTGTGAAATGTCCACGAATAAGGTTTACATTTTAGCGTCTATAACAGTGGTTCCTTTTCTTTCGTTTGTTGTTAGTCAGCAAAAAAAAAAATAAAGATGTTTTTTGGAAACGATGATGATGATTAGAATGAGTGTATTAATGTATTCCATTGATTTGCCACCTTTAAGAATTTGACAGTGAGATGACACAAGTCGTAATTATCGTTTCAGTCATATGCTACAGATGAAGTAGTTTTAATTAAAGTCTTCATGAATTTGAGTGTATGATGCTTCGTTTAAGACTTTTGCTTTGTGTCCTCAGGACGGATCGGCTCTCAGGTCGTGATTCCTCACCGCTGCGACCAGTACGATGTCATGCACCTCAGACCCATGGGTGATCTCGGCCAGATCATCTTCATGGTACTTTCTTTTCACTTAGTGTTAAGTGCGCACTACAGAATTCAAGTCCCAGTTAGATTTTTAACATCACTAAGCATGTTTGCCTTTTCCCCCTTATCTACACCGATCAGACATAACATCCTGAGCAGTGCCAGGTGAAGTGAATAAGACTGATGATCTCCTCATCACGGCACCTGTTAGTGGGTGGGATATATTAGGCAGCAAGTGAACATTTTGTCCTCAAAGTTGATGTTAGAAGCAGGAAAAATGGACAAGTGTAAGGATTTGAGCGAGTTTGACGAAGGACCAAATTGTGATGGCTAGACCACTGGATCAGAGCATCTCCAAAACTGCAGCTCTTGTGGGGTGTTCCCGGTCTGCAGTGGTCAGTATCTATCAAAGGTGGTCAAAGGAAGGAACAGTTGTGAACTGGTGACAGGATCATGGACAGCCAAGGCTCACTGGTGCTCGTAGGGAGTGAAGGCTGGCCCGTGTGATCCGATCCAACAGACGAGCTACTGTTGCTCAAACTGCTGAAGAAGTTAATGCTGGTTCTGATAGAAAGGGGTCAGAATACACAGTGCAGGACGGGTCAGGGCTGTTTTGGCAGCACCAACACATATGTAATTTACAGAATGATATTTAGTCATGGCTAAAAGAAAAAAAAGTAGACAGAGAGACAGACTACTGGAATCTTTTCAATTCTCTGAAGTAGATTTGCCGTTTTAGAAAATGACAGTTCAATTTATATTATGAATTAAATATAATTACGTATATATTATTATTATTTGTTTGTTCAGGTACTTTTGGTCTCTGTAATCGGTGGACCACATGTGCTCTTACATTGTTTGCTTGATGTAAATAAATCCTTTGGTTTAGTTGATCCTCCATCTTTTTCTGTAGGAGTGTGAATAAAGTCCAAGTACAATAATAAGATTTTTTTTTTGGCACGTCCTACCCAAATGGTTGTTATGAACAGCAAAAAATGAACACGAACATGACTTACGTCAGCACAAAGTTTAAAAATAGTTGGTTTTCTTTTCACTCCAATGCATCTCGCCAACTAATATTACCTCCACAGTTTCTTTAATTCTGTTTAAAGCAGTAACAGTGCTGTGAGCTGCAGCTTTTTTATATCATCCCTCAACCGTCTTTGCTTCTGTTTCAGGAATGGGATGCCAGAGATAAGGAATCGATCAAAAGAGCAATAGCTCACTCCAATGTTGTGATCAATTTGGTGGGACGAGAGTGGGAGACCAGGTACGCAGAGCTTGTGTATGTTTATTAGGTGTACTCTGTTTGGAGGTGAGGTGCAGTCTGTTAGACATCCTGTTTTGCGTTCTTCAGGAACTACAAGTACGAGGACGTGTTCGTGACCATCCCTCAGCAGATCGCAAAGGCGTCCCGGGAAGCCGGAGTCTCGAAGTTCATCCACGTCTCGCACCTCAACGCGGACATCCGCAGCCCATCGAAATACCTGAGAAATAAGGTACACAATTTCACCGCTCTGATAAAAAACTCGCACAGCGTTCTCCGTAGTGTGAAGAGAGTGGAAAAATAATACAGCAACAGATGCACATTTGTGGGACTTTTATTAGCCCTTGAACAGGAAAAAAAATTCAAGACACTCTGTTGAACAAGACGTCTTTGAAATGTCTTTCAAATTAGTGAATTTTTCACCATTTTAAAAATTCAAGGCAAAGTAACTATATCATATAGATACACCGATCAGGCATAACATTGTGAGCAGCGAGAGGTGAAGTGAATAAGACTGATGATCTGGACAAGCTTAAGGATTTGAGCGAGTTTGATGAAGGGCCAAATTGTGATGGCTAGACCACTGGATCAGAGCATCTCCAAAACTGCAGCTCTTGTGGGGTGTTCCCGGTCTGCAGTGGTCAGTATCTATCAAAAGTGGTCCAAGGAAGGAACAGTGGTGAACCAGTGACAGGGTCATGGGCGGCCATGCTGAAGAAGTTAATGCTGGTTCTGATAGAAAGGTGTCATTGTTTTCCAGGTAAATGGAATACGTGGTCATGTAGCACATGGTGTCAGAAACTGTACTGCAGTGATGCACGATGTTTACTGATTAGATTAATTGGTTTTGTTCATTTAAATCACAGTCACACACTCTGGTGTTTTTATAATAATTTATAATCACACTCTGGTGTCCCCCAAATGAGGATGAGGTTCCCTTTTGAGTCTGGTTCCTCAGTTTCTCATTAGGGATGATTTGGTCTAAAATCTAAGACTTTTGTACTATTGAATCTTATGTTCTGTAAAGTTGCTTTGAGACAATGACAAAAAGCGCTATGCAAATACAAGTGAACTGAACTGAATTGAATTGAATTAAATGAGGATCAGTAAGTGACTCTGACTTGTGTGGTGCAGGCTGTTGGAGAGACAGCTGTGAGGGACGAGTTCCCAGACGCCGTCATCCTGAAGCCGCCCGAGTTCTTTGGAAGAGAAGATCGCTTTTTCAACCACTTCGCAAGTATGTGTCCGGTTTGTCTAGTGCTCGACAAACATCATCTGTAACTGCATTCCCTGTGATCTCTGACTAATTTCATCTTGTGTAAATTGTTTTATATTATGTAAGAATTTTATAGCATATTTGTGTGTGCTGGTTTGTTTGTTTAGACATGCGTTGGTTCGGCAAGGCCGTGCCTCTTATAGCGATGGGAAAGAAGACAGTTAAGCAGCCTTGTCACGTGAGTACTTCACACTCTTTGTTGACCCAAATGTTTTTCAGTGATGACATTCACAAAACTTCCTCTAATTTGTGTGTGTGTCTGGGTGTGAGTGTATTTCTGGGTGTGGGTATGTCTGTGTATGTCTGGGTGCGTGTGAGTGTATGTGTCTGTGAGAGAGCATGTGTGGATGGGAGTGTGCGTGCGTCTGTGTGAGAGAGCACATGCGCGTGTGTGTGTGTGTGTGTGTGCGCGCATATGAGAGAGAGAGTGTGTGTGTGTGTGTGTGAAAGTGAGTGTGTGTGTCTGTGAGAGAGTGTGTGTGAGAGAGAGAGTGTCACATGATAGAGTTTTAGTCCTGTACTGAACATACACCAGTTTCTTGGTCAGTAATTGCAGTCATGACCTCTCTGTTCTGTGTGTAGGTGGTGGACGTGGCCAAGGCCATTGTTAATGCCGCTAAAGATCCTGATGCAGATGGCAAAACATACGCGTTAGTCGGGTAAGAGGCGAGCGCAGTTATCTAAGAACACTGCTTTCAGTGTTGATGACCTACAGATTACTGAGCAAACACCTTCATCCATAATGCTGACCTATACATCAGAGTGCAGCTTTCACAGCTCCTCCCTCTGACCTTTACAGTAGTGCTGGAGAGGTGTTAGGGGCGTGTCTCTGCTCTGTGTAGCGATATAGTGTACTTCTCCAATAATACCTGTACATACAGTACAAACATTAGGTTTCTGGATGAAAAATCTCTCTCCTTCCTTTCTCTCTATCTCTCGGCTATCACTCTCACTAGCTCTCTCATTCACTCACACACTCTTTTGTTCTCTCTCTCTCTCTATTTTTCTCTCTCTAACTGTCATTTACACACTTTTGCTCTATCACTCTATTTTGTTCTCGTTCTCACTTTAGCTAGCTCGCTCATTCACTCACCCTATTGATCTCTCTCTTTTGTTCGCGCTCTCTCTCTGTCTCTCTTGCTAGCTGTCTCCTATTCACTTACAGACTCTTGCTCTCACTATATTTTGTTCAGTCTCTCTCTCTCTCCATATATATATATATATATATATATATATTTTTTTTTTTGTTTTGTTTTTGTTTTGTTTTGTTTTTGTTTTTTGCAAGCAGCTCTTGCTCATTCACTCACACTCTTGCTCTCACTATATTTTGTTCTCTCTCTCTCTCTCTGTTTCTCTCTCTCTCTCTCTCTCTCTCTCACATTCACTCACTCCCAGACTTTTGCTGTCTCTCACTCTTGTTTGTTCTTTATTTCTCTCTGGCTCTCAGTCTCACCATTTCACAGAGAAAGCCTATAGAATTAAAATGTGTTAAATTGAATATGGCTCAAAGCACAGCAGAAAGGAAACTCTTTTTTTCCTCTTCATGTTGACTCCTTCATTGCTTAAACAGTGTCTTGTTTAAACTGTGTGTAATTTAACACCATGTTCCCCTATCAGGCCTCACCGATACCTGCTGCATGACCTGGTGGAGTACGTGTATGCTGTGGCCCACAGGCCATTTGTGGCCTACCCGTTACCACGCCCTCTCTATCAGTAAGCCCTTTCCTTCATATCGGTGTTTTTGATTTTTTTTTAATCAGACAGTCATTGTCTGTATTAATTTATGGGGGTGTGTGTGAATTAATAATTATAAATCTATTTCTTTCTTTCTTTCTTTTTTAGTCTCGTGGCCAGATTCTTTGAGATCAACCCCTTTGAGCCGTGGACGACACGTGACAAAGTGGACCGGGTATGTATATCAGAGCCTGAGATGTATGATAAGGATTTCTTGCGTAATAGTCGGGAGTGCATGAAGTCAAGTGTTTTCCTGCAGTATTAGACTTATCAACGGCAGTCAAGTGTCCTTTAATATTTTTTTCTTTTATTTCTGATGTAATTTATCACATTGCAAATGGAAACTAAACCTTTAATCAGGCTTAGAAATGAGAAATATCCCGGATGTTCCGTCTTCATATGAGTCACGTACATAACACAGCAGTGTGTTTATACACGAAGAAACGATCAGATTTTGGTTTTCATGTGGTGTGGATGTTTAATCTGTTTTGTTTTGCATTGTAACTTTTAAATAATTTGGTCCTGCTGGGTTCTGACATTTTATATACGATTTCCATGCACTTGTGTTAAATCTTCCAATAATGTAGCTCAGCCACTGCAGTGCCTCTGACATGTGCCAACATTCCTGCTTTCATAGGGTACCATTACTTTTGTCCTATTGAATTGTTTAATCTCATGTGGCGTGATTTCTTTGCTTTGTAATTGAAAGATCATTCAAAGATCATTCAAATCAAAGATCATTAATGATTGAGTGTCAGTCAGTGATTTATTTTAATGACGCCACTTAAACAAACAAGCTTTAATCTCTGAACTCCTCAGTAGACATGATGAACAACCCAGTTTCTCTCAGGAGCTCTTTTTCTGGATTTTAATGAATACAGCACCTCTTGTGAGCCTGTAAATAGATTTGTTGGTACACTGCCAGTGTGCAGTCATGTTTGGAACAGGAAGGGGTCATCCCCAAACTGTTCCTCACAAAGTGCTTACTACTTCAGGTTGGTCCTCTCCGTACTCCAGCCTGGGCTTTCCTGATGATCCAGCTACTACCACTTCTCATCAGTAATGGCGACCCTATAAAGCTAGGACAGAAGCCAGTACTGGGAGCTTGTCAATCTGGTTTCGATCCTTGCTTGCCTTGACTTTGAGTTTGATCTATGCCCTGTTTTGGTTTTGGTGGCCTTATTTGTATATACTCTTTCCTGTGAATATAAATATTGCCACATTGTCTATATATCCGGTAGTAGTGGTGTGACTGCCTTTTTTTGGAGGGGAATGTGGGGTTTTGTCTCTCTTTTCTTGGTAAGGGAGGTTAGGGGAGGTAATTGTTCTTTTGGTCCACACTGAAGTCTTCCCTGGTTCGCTGTGTTATATGTCACTACATTTACAATATATCCACTTTATTTCACTGCTGTGTAGTCACTCCCACCTCTGGTGCATCATACTCATGCCTACCATCTCATATATATATATATATATATATATATATATATATATATATATATATATATATATATATATATAATTACACACCATAGACTGGGTCGTAACATGAAGCATTAAGAGTTCCTTTCACTGGAACTAAGGGGCCGAGCCCAACCCCTGAAAAACAACACCTGAATTCAGTGATTTGTCCCAAAACTTTTGGCTATATAGTGTATCTGGTTTGATAAATGAGGTTCGGTCTAATTTATAGACTTGTGTCCCATCCTGAGTGTATGCCTGCATCACTGTTCCTAAGGCAGGCTCTGGATCCAATGAAGCTCTGTCTAGAATTACTGAAGATGAACGAATGACTATATTCTCCAAATATAGGGTTTCTGGTTTTGTTGTTTAAAATTGTTGTACACTATTATCTATAGTGACATTGCTCTTCTTTCCAGTTCCATTTAACAGACATGAAGTACCCAGACCTGCCAGGCTTTGAGGACCTGGGTATCACTCCTTCCTCCGTGGAGCAGAAAGCCATCGAGGTGTTGCGCCGTCATCGCCGTTTCCGCTTCCTGGAGGCTGAGCTGAGCGAGACCAAGTCTCCCAAAACAGTCGCGTATTAATCAGTCAGTCAGAGCACAGATCTCTGCTCACCTTCACATGTTGTGCTGTCTGGTTTTACTGCATTTCTGTACATAAATAAATCATAAATAAATAATTAAAAACGAGATGACCTGTGTCTTGGGATGGTGGTCTATTTTCAGATCCAACACAACAGTTTCCTACATTACCCATAATGCCACTCACCTACCTGCTGACAGTGATGCATTCCATTGTTTTACATCTAACTAAAGAGCGTGATGCAGCGGCGCTTTACTGCGTCCAGTTCTCTCACTTCCTCTTATACTCTCTGGACATAATAAATATATAAATAATCAATATAGAACCAGAATCATGACATGCATCAGAAATTATATGTAAAATATGAATCCTTTGCCTGCAATTTCACCACAGTTTAATATAAACAAAAAAATAAAGCACAAACAAACCTGTCCATTACAAATCGTTTTGGAGAAAAATGCTGCTGCAAAATCAAGCATTTTTGGCCACAACAATCATTAAAACGTTTAGAGGGACTTCCTTACATTTGATAACCAGCGATATTCCTTGAGGTTTTTGTCTGAAAGGTTGTGGGTCTCCTCAGGGCTCTCTGGTTTTCCCCTACTCTCTAAAAATATGACAGTCCATAAAGTGGATGCAAAAGTCTGACAAAGAAAGTTTTAGAATGATTAAAAAGTGGAAAGATGGAAGAATTTGTTTATTTATTTATTTTACATTTACTCCTTTTCAGTTTTTTTTTCTTGCGTATTATCTCTACCACTGAAGCATGCTTTCAGACGACACTGTGATGGATTTGATTTAGAATGAATCTTCAGGTTTTACACAATTTTGTGAAGTCCATGCCAGCTCGGGTTGACGTGGTCCTTCAGAGTTAAGAGTAGGTACACCCCACCAATTCAGTGAATTCAGGTGTTGTTTTTTAGGGCTTGGCTGACCCCTCCTTCCTGTTCCAACCTCAACCTGATAGAACACCTTTGGGATATATTAGAGTGGTGACTGTAAACCAGGCCAAAACTGGGACGTCTGCCTTTTACATGCACATGAATGTAACATGGAGTTGTCCCACTCTTTGCAGCTATAACAGCTTCAACTCCTCTTGGAAGGCTTTCCACAAGGTTTAGGAGTGTGATATGGGAATTTTTGACCATTCCACTAGAAGTGCATTTGTGAGGTCAGGCACTGATGTTGGACGAGAAGGTCTGGCTCACAGTCTCCACTCTAATTCATCCCAAAGGTGTTCAAACTCGCTCATCCATGTCTTTATGAACCTTGCTTTGTGCACTGGTGTGCAGTCATGTTGGAACAGGAAGGGGTCATCCCCAAACTGTTCCCACAAAGCTGGGAGCATGAAATTGTCCAAAATGTCTTGGTATGAAGCCATGTAAGATCCTACAGTTTGCTCGGATTGTTATTGTTAACCTGGTAATAGTCCATGATGTATTTATTCTTTTTGAAGGCTCCCTGGATGAAAAGAAACTGCTCTAGAGGCAATGCACTTTAGGTGTACAGTATTAGATAACAATAGGTACAAAGTTCACACAAATCCTGTTTGTAAGGCGAGGACTTCTTTTTAATTTGTTGCAGTGCAAACACTGGATTTGTTTCATTTATCTGTTTACATTTGCAAAAGTTTCGCAGGATTCTTGTGGGTTTGGTGCTGTTTGTTATTATTTCTTTGACAATCCATTCATCGTAAGCCTGTTGGTTCCTGTTCTCCTTGCAACCACTCCCTTCAAGCTCTGCGTGGAGAAGATGTACTTGAAGATCCACAGACACTCCTAGACATTTATTTATTTATTTATTTATTTTCTTTTTGCGAGGATGAGGAGTCGGGTTGTCACGAAAGCGTCGTGCTTTCTGGGCACTTCTGCACTCATTTACGCGCTGTTTTATTTTGCCTTCTTCTCCTCCAGAAATCCCTCTACAGACCTTTCCCCAAGGCTGGAGAGAACGGCTGAACACACCATCCTGGACAAACTGGACCAAATTGAGCGACAGATTGGTCAACTCGGTACAGTAAGGCGCATGCATGAACATTTAATGAGGGTTCTTAAATAGCCACGTGCGCACGTACCTATTACCTACATGTCATTAGTTATTAAGTTCATTTTCCTCTTGAGAGTTAATGTACCTGTGCCCAGGTATGTAGTCTAACTACTGTTCGGTATGTCGCACCTGCACTCAGGTTCATAATACGGTGTTTGCAGTCTTCAGTACTGCTTCAACAATTTGAGTTTAAACCGAATTTAAATCGGTTTGCGTCCTTAAGAAACTCAGCATACATTCATGTTCACGAAATCTCCGAGTTCCATAAAAGCTTGTACTTTATACTTGGACTCAAGAGGGCAATTTGCTGAGATTGAGACATTATAATCGCACCTGTAACTTTATCGGTACAGCAAACTGGAGACATTCATGGAAAGTGATTTACATGATTTATTTTGTTAGTTACAAGCTTTTTCTGGGCTGTGCTATGTATAGTTCTCCTATTATATTATATTTGTATATTATGTGTAACAATCACAAGCTTTATAAGGCTAAAATCGCAGCAGAATATTTTGACATTGCAGATATTTTGACATCTGAATATCTGATAAAACAGATTAGGCATATGGTCATTTCAATATGGCACCTTACTGTCCAGCAACTTAATCAAATCATGTGTGTGTGTGTGTGTGTGTGTGAGTGTGTGTGTCATTCAGATTTAAGAGAAAATGTATACTTTACAGACATGAGTGTCTAATCTACTAGCTTTACACCAATCAGGCATAACATTATGACCACCTGACTAATATTGTGTTGGTCCCACTTTTGCTGCCAAATCAGCCCTGACCCGTCCTGCACTGTGTATTCTGACCCCTTTCTATCAGAACCAGCATTAACTTATTCAGCAGTTTGAGCAACAGTAGCTCGTCTGTTGGATCGGATCACAGCCTTCACTCCCCACGTGCATCAATGAACCTTGACCGCCCATGACCCTGTCGCCGGTTCACCACTGTTCCTTCCTTGGACCACTTTTGAAAGATACTGACCACTGCAGACCGGGAACACCCCACAAGAGCTGCAGTTTTGGAGATGCTCTGATCCAGTGGTCTAGCCATCACAATTTGGCCCTTCGTCAAACTCAAAGCTCAAATCCTTACACTTGTCCATTTTTCCTGCTTCTAACATCAATTTTGAGGACAAACTGTTCACTTGCTGCCTAATATATCCCACCCACTAACAGGTGCCATGATGAGGAGATACTCAGTCTTATTCACTTCACCTCTCACTGCTCACAATGTTATGCCTGATCGTTGTATAGTCAGTGCCATCAGTATATGTGATCCAGTTAGGTTGTGCAATCTCACGTGGAAGTTGATGCACAAGAAATGACCGTAGTATTAGGTTATTGAATAATCACTTCTGTCTTTCAAAGATATAAAAACATCAAGCCAAAGGTTTATTTTTGACACCAACATTAGAAAATTGATGATTATTAAGTACTTGGTTGAAAAAAAAGAAAGAAAAGAAAGCACAATAGCACCACCAACAGTCAGAAAAATGCACAGAATAATGTAAAGAATGGAGAAAGCTGGAGTCTTAAAGGGGCTGATTGTGGATGATTCCATGATGATCTACAGGATGCTAATGGCATAAGGATATTAAGGACATTCTAATGAGGAACTTTTGTTTAAATTTATAAGCTACATTCCAGCTATAATTTAGGTAACAGGCTTAGACTTTCAGAGCGACCTTCAAAGAAAGAAAAAGGGAAAGAAGGAAAGAGAGAGACAGAGAGAGAGAAAAAGGCAGGCAGGCATACAGACAGACAGAAAAGGCAGAAAGAAAGAAAGAAAGAAAGAAAGAAAGAAAGAAAGAAAGAAAGAAAGAAAGAAGAATGACACAAATAGAATAGAAAGTTCAGCTCATGCAGCTTTCTGAATCATTAAATCATTATTTTTGAAGAAATTTAATAATGTATTTCAAAATAAAGTGTTATAATGCACTTGGTTTTATTAAAGTTTAAGTTATATGAAATATGACCATCAGCTGTTGTGAATGGTGTATTATGCAAAGGCTTTATATTATGTACAGTATTTGTAAATATAATAAGTAGAGAATGCATAGAACCCTTATTCAGAAACTAAGGAGCCTTTAAAAAGCATTGTAGGTGTGACATTGAAGATGTTCTGTGAAGTTTATATCACTGTAACATATTCGAGACAGTCTTTCTTGGAAAGAGATTTTTGTTGGTAAAGCTACAGTCAAGACTTTCTGTGATGTTTCCTCAGCGAAATCATTGGAGCTGGGCATTTATAAAGTCCCACAGTACGCCGAAGATCATTCAGGAGTGGAGGAGGAGAAGAAGAAAAAGAAAAGGCGAGTGTTCAACAAGTTATTCCCAAACTCGGAGCTGTTCGCCAAGTGGGGTGACGATCTGTCCGAGGAGGAGCAGAAGGAAGCTCAAAACTTATTTGAGCTTTATGGCTACAACGTGTTTCTCAGTGACAGACTCCCTCTGAACAGGACGCTACCAGACACCCGAGGCGACAGGTGAGTACGTGCGTAGTCCTGAATGTCTACTTTCATATGAGCTTCATATTAACCTCCACTGTGAAGTGACATGACATGACAAAGACACTCAATCATAAACATGGACACAACCAAAACAGGAGCAAACTCCATTATTTTGGGCCTCTGGGAAAAAGAGTGAATAATTATATATACAAATATATAGAATCATATAGATATTTTTTTATATTTTTCCCTTTGCTTTCTGTTATATTCTGTTTTTCTAGAATTCTAGAAATCTATTTTTTATTTTTCATTGCATTCTTTTTTTTTAGAATAAGCTTAATTACATTTCATACTCTGTATGGTTGTATATGTGACAAAACTTGAATTTGCATGACATGGGCTAACTAATGCATATTAATGAGCAGTGGGTGGAGTCACTAACATCAGTGTACTAGATTTTCTAATCTAATGACTTTTTTGAGTTTAAAAAATAGTTTATTAGAATAAAATATGATATGTTTTGTTATTTGTTTATATGCCTCCATTGTTATCATCAGTATAGTCAACATGGCGATGAATGTACAGTCACCCAGTGAGTGTATGAGAGTGTTTCTGGGTGTTTGTATAAAGAGCTATTCAAATGGTCATTCGTGATGTGTGTCCAGAATTCACCCCACTGTACCCTCATTTAAATTTAATGTACATGAATGGCGCCCTAAAAATCAAGAGTAGACAAAAGAAATGGGACATGTCCAGAAGGATGAAATGGAGCCGTGTATTTCATTCATTCATTTTTAGTGAGCACTTTATGATTGGGTGCAAGGTGGGAGAAGTCATGCTAGATTCACTATTCACACAAACAACACACACATACACAAACATATGTTTGAATCTAGGGGCAACTTATAGTCTGAAATGCACTGCCCCGAATTAAGCATATACTCTTAAAAATGAAGGTTGTTGGTGAAGTAGTTTTCACAATGATGCCCTAGAAGAACCAATTTTATTTCCCCAAAGAACCTTTCTGTGGCTGTTAAAAGATAATAAATTATATAAGGAACCTTTTGTGCAATGGAAATGTTCTATGGATGTTAAACCATACACACTGAAAAAGAACCATGAAAGAACCTTTATTATTGAGAGTGTATGGTGGAATGTTAGTACAGTGTTGTACAGTAGCATTGGAGAGAGACTCCAGTGATCTTCTCAGCTGTCCTCACTACCGTCTCGTATCGCAAGACCCTGCAGCGGATATTGAGGACAGCTGAGAAGATCATTGGAGTCTTTCTCCCCTCTAGCACGGACATGCTGCATCCGCAAAGCCAACAGCATTGTGGATGACCCCACACACCCGTCACACACACTCTCTCTTCACCCTCCTGCTGTCTGGAAAGAGGTACCGAAGCCTTCGTGCCCACACAAGCTGACTGTGTAACAGTTTCTTTCCTCAAGCCATCAGACTTCTCATCACCCAGAACTGAACTGTATCAACACACACACACACACACACACACACTCACTCACTCAACTGTATGAACTGACCTATGTCAACTGTGTTATGTGTATGTTATATGTTAAAGTTGTTCTTGTTTGCACACATTTTTCGGCTCTATGTGTCCTGTAAGTTTTGTATTGTCTTTTGTCTTGCACCTGGTTGCACACATTGCACTTTATGTAGCTAGGACATACTTTCTGTCCTTAGCTCTGTGTTGTTGTTTTTGTTCTGTAGCTATATGTTGTCTTATGTAGCACCCGGGTCCTGGAGAAACGTTGTGTCATTTCACTGTGTACTATGTCAGCTATATGGGGTCGAAATGATCAAAAAAAGAAATCAAAAAGCTTCTTGTATTGTGTTGTATAGTGTTGCACAGTGTAGTATAGTGTTGTATAGAGTTGTATAGTGTTGCACAGTGTAGTATAGTGTTATATAGAGTTGTATAGTGTTATATAGAGTTGTATAGTGTTGCACAGTGTAGTATAGTGTTGTATAGAGTTGTATAGTGTTGCACAGTGTAGTATAGTGTTGTATAGAGTTGTATAGTGTTGCACAGTGTAGTATAGTGTTATATAGAGTTGTATAGTGTTGCACAGTGTAGTATAGTGTTATATAGAGTTGTATAGTGTTATATAGAGTTGTATAGTGTTATATCGAGTTGTAGAGTGTTGCACAGTGTAGTATAGTGTTATATAGAGTTGTATAGTGTTGCACAGTGTAGTATAGTGTTATATAGAGTTGTATAGTGTTATATAGAGTTGTATAGTGTTGCACAGTGTAGTATAGTGTTGTATAGAGTTGTATAGTGTTATATAGAGTTGTATAGTGTTATATAGAGTTGTATAGTGTTATATAGAGTTGTATAGTGTTGCACAGTGTAGTATAGTGTTGTATAGAGTTGTATAGTGTTGCACAGTGTAGTATAGTGTTATATAGAGTTGTATAGTGTTGCACAGTGTAGTATAGTGTTATATAGAGTTGTATAGTGTTGCACAGTGTAGTATAGTGTTATATAGAGTTGTATAGTGTTGCACAGTGTAGTATAGTGTTATATAGAGTTGTATAGTGTTATATAGAGTTGTATAGTGTTGCACAGTGTAGTATAGTGTTGTATAGAGTTGTATAGTGTTATATAGAGTTGTATAGTGTTATATAGAGTTGTATAGTGTTATATAGAGTTGTATAGTGTTGCACAGTGCAGTATAGTGTTATATAGAGTTGTATAGTGTTGCACAGTGTAGTATAGTGTTATATCGAGTTGTATAGTGTTGCACAGTGTAGTATAGTGTTATATCGAGTTGTATAGTGTTGCACAGTGTAGTATAGTGTTATATAGAGTTGTATAGTGTTGCACAGTGTAGTATAGTGTTGTATAGAGTTGTATAGTGTTGCACAGTGTAGTATAGTGTTATATAGAGTTGTATAGTGTTGCACAGTGTAGTATAGTGTTATATAGAGTTGTATAGTGTTGCACAGTGTAGTATAGTGTTATATAGAGTTGTATAGTGTTGCACAGTGTAGTATAGTGTTATATAGAGTTGTATAGTGTTATATAGAGTTGTATAGTGTTGCACAGTGTAGTATAGTGTTGTATAGAGTTGTATAGTGTTATATAGAGTTGTATAGTGTTATATAGAGTTGTATAGTGTTGCACAGTGTAGTATAGTGTTGTATAGAGTTGTATAGTGTTGCACAGTGTAGTATAGTGTTATATAGAGTTGTATAGTGTTGCACAGTGTAGTATAGTGTTATATAGAGTTGTATAGTGTTGCACAGTGTAGTATAGTGTTATATAGAGTTGTATAGTGTTATATAGAGTTGTATAGTGTTGCACAGTGTAGTATAGTGTTATATAGAGTTGTATAGTGTTGCACAGTGTAGTATAGTGTTATATAGAGTTGTATAGTGTTATATAGAGTTGTATAGTGTTGCACAGTGTAGTATAGTGTTATATAGAGTTGTATAGTGTTATATAGAGTTGTATAGTGTTATATAGAGTTGTATAGTGTTATATAGAGTTGTATAGTGTTGCACAGTGCAGTATAGTGTTATATAGAGTTGTATAGTGTTGCACAGTGTAGTATAGTGTTATATAGAGTTGTATAGTGTTGCACAGTGTAGTATAGTGTTATATAGAGTTGTATAGTGTTGCACAGTGTAGTATAGTGTTATATAGAGTTGTATAGTGTTGCACAGTGTAGTATAGTGTTGTATAGAGTTGTATAGTGTTGCACAGTGTAGTATAGTGTTATATAGAGTTGTATAGTGTTATATAGAGTTGTATAGTGTTGCACAGTGCAGTATAGTGTTATATAGAGTTGTATAGTGTTATATAGAGTTGTATAGTGTTGCACAGTGCAGTATAGTGTTATATAGAGTTGTATAGTGTTGCACAGTGTAGTATAGTGTTATATAGAGTTGTATAGTGTTGCACAGTGTAGTATAGTGTTATATAGAGTTGTATAGTGTTATATAGAGTTGTATAGTGTTGCACAGTGTAGTATAGTGTTATATAGAGTTGTATAGTGTTGCACAGTGTAGTATAGTGTTGTATAGAGTTGTATAGTGTTGCACAGTGTAGTATAGTGTTATATAGAGTTGTATAGTGTTATATAGAGTTGTATAGTGTTGCACAGTGTAGTATAGTGTTGTATAGAGTTGTATAGTGTTGCACAGTGTAGTATAGTGTTATATAGAGTTGTATAGTGTTGCACAGTGTAGTATAGTGTTGTATAGAGTTGTATAGTGTTGCACAGTGTAGTATAGTGTTATATAGAGTTGTATAGTGTTGCACAGTGTAGTATAGTGTTGTATAGAGTTGTATAGTGTTGCACAGTGTAGTATAGTGTTATATAGAGTTGTATAGTGTTGCACAGTGTAGTATAGTGTTGTATAGAGTTGTATAGTGTTGCACAGTGTAGTATAGTGTTGTATAGAGTTGTATAGTGTTGCACAGTGTAGTATAGTGTTATATAGAGTTGTATAGTGTTGCACAGTGTAGTATAGTGTTATATAGAGTTGTATAGTGTTGCACAGTGTAGTATAGTGTTATATAGAGTTGTATAGTGTTGCACAGTGTAGTATAGTGTTGTATAGAGTTGTATAGTGTTGCACAGTGTAGTATAGTGTTATATAGAGTTGTATAGTGTTGCACAGTGTAGTATAGTGTTGTATAGAGTTGTATAGTGTTGCACAGTGTAGTATAGTGTTATATAGAGTTGTATAGTGTTATATAGAGTTGTATAGTGTTGCACAGTGTAGTATAGTGTTGTATAGAGTTGTATAGTGTTGCACAGTGTAGTATAGTGTTATATAGAGTTGTATAGTGTTGCACAGTGCAGTATAGTGTTATATCGAGTTGTATAGTGTTGCACAGTGTAGTATAGTGTTATATAGAGTTGTATAGTGTTGCACAGTGTAGTATAGTTTTATATAGAGTTGTATAGTGTTGCACAGTGTAGTATAGTGTTATATAGAGTTGTATAGTGTTATATAGAGTTGTATAGTGTTATATCGAGTTGTAGAGTGTTGCACAGTGTAGTATAGTGTTATATAGAGTTGTATAGTGTTGCACAGTGTAGTATAGTGTTGTATAGAGTTGTATAGTGTTGCACAGTGTAGTATAGTGTTATATAGAGTTGTATAGTGTTGCACAGTGTAGTATAGTGTTGTATAGAGTTGTATAGTGTTATATAGAGTTGTATAGTGTTGCACAGTGTAGTATAGTGTTATATAGAGTTGTATAGTGTTATATAGAGTTGTATAGTGTTATATCGAGTTGTAGAGTGTTGCACAGTGTAGTATAGTGTTATATAGAGTTGTATAGTGTTGCACAGTGTAGTATAGTGTTGTATAGAGTTGTATAGTGTTGCACAGTGTAGTATAGTGTTATATAGAGTTGTATAGTGTTGCACAGTGTAGTATAGTGTTATATAGAGTTGTATAGTGTTATATAGAGTTGTATAGTGTTGCACAGTGTAGTATAGTGTTGTATAGAGTTGTATAGTGTTATATAGAGTTGTATAGTGTTATATAGAGTTGTATAGTGTTATATAGAGTTGTATAGTGTTGCACAGTGCAGTATAGTGTTATATAGAGTTGTATAGTGTTGCACAGTGTAGTATAGTGTTATATCGAGTTGTATAGTGTTGCACAGTGTAGTATAGTGTTATATCGAGTTGTATAGTGTTGCACAGTGTAGTATAGTGTTATATAGAGTTGTATAGTGTTGCACAGTGCAGTATAGTGTTATATAGAGTTGTATAGTGTTGCACAGTGTAGTATAGTGTTGTATAGAGTTGTATAGTGTTGCACAGTGTAGTATAGTGTTATATAGAGTTGTATAGTGTTATATAGAGTTGTATAGTGTTGCACAGTGTAGTATAGTGTTGTATAGAGTTGTATAGTGTTGCACAGTGTAGTATAGTGTTATATAGAGTTGTATAGTGTTGCACAGTGCAGTATAGTGTTATATAGAGTTGTATAGTGTTGCACAGTGTAGTATAGTGTTGTATAGAGTTGTATAGTGTTGCACAGTGTAGTATAGTGTTATATAGAGTTGTATAGTGTTATATAGAGTTGTATAGTGTTGCACAGTGCAGTATAGTGTTATATAGAGTTGTATAGTGTTATATAGAGTTGTATAGTGTTGCACAGTGCAGTATAGTGTTATATAGAGTTGTATAGTGTTGCACAGTGTAGTATAATGTTGTATAGAGTTGTATAGTGTTACACAGTGTAGTATAGTGTTATATAGAGTTGTATAGTGTAGTACAGTGTTGTACAGTGTTGTACAAAATAGTACAGTGTTGTATAGTGTAGTGTAGTATTGTTTAGTGTTGTATAGTATAGTTTAGTGTTGTACAGTGTAGTACAGTGCTATACAGTGTAATACAGTGTTGGATAGTGTAGTACAGTGCTATACAGTGTTGTATAGTATTGTATTGTGTTGTATAGTGTTGTACAGTGTTGGATGGTGTAGTACAGTGCTATACAGTGTTGTATAGTGTATTCATTTCTTTTCTTTTCATACTATTTTATTCTACTATTACAGGTGTGTGTCGAAGGTGTATCCGGAGCAGCTCCCATCAATCAGTGTGGTTCTCATCTACCTGAACGAGGCTCTGTCGGTGTTAAAGAGAGCCATACACAGCATCATTGACCAGACGCCTGTTCACCTGCTCAAGGAGATCATACTGGTGGACGATCACAGCACTAACGGTTCGTGCACTAACTGAAATATTATAATATTTAATACAAATGTTCCTTATCACTAGTAATAATAACATCCAGGATATTTTCAGCTCTCATCCTCTTAAATTTACAACCCTGGGCAAAAATTATGGAATCACCACACTTAGAGGATGCTCAACAAGACTTTTTTGCTTTATAGCAAACAAACCAGTCACAGATATAACAAAAAAGTCATGTCTTTTTTCAAAGCACATAGAGAGAAAAAAAGTATGGAATCACTCAATGTTAAGGAAAAAAATTATGGAATCATCCACAGTTAGTACTTTGTTGCTCTTCCTATGGCTTTTATGACAGCCTGAAATCTTTGAGGTATCGACTTCAATAATGAAAAACAATATGCAGCATCAATCTTAGCCGGAGGTTGAATCTATATTAGTTAGTACGGAAGAAAAAGATTTTCTTGTATTTATATCCTTCTCCAGCTCCGTAAGAAGCTGTAACATCTTTAAGGTCTCCTCTTTCAAGATTCAAAGAACTTTATTAATCCCTGGGGGAAATTCCTTCATTTCAATTTCAGCTCTTATGCTTAATTTATTATGCTTAATTTTTTTTTTTTACCTTAATTAGGACAAAATAAAATTGGTGTATTTTTAGTCATTAGAATCTGTGACAAATTGTCTAGCTGTATTTATTTAGTTATTGGCTTTGTTTGCTGTAATGCTGTTTAAGGTGTAAATGAAAAAACACCTCAGAAAACATGATTTGTAGATATTTCATATCACAGTATACTTTTTGTACTTGAATGTCTTTTTATTCAAAGTCTATTTCATTCACAAAAGTTTGATCACTGATCCATCGACAGCAGCCTGACCCATGGGTCTGTAAAGTACTTTTTATGGAAGTTTCAGTGAATCCAAAATCTCAGACGGTGAGATTTTAGGTTAGTCGTTTGCTGGCTTCTCTAAAAATGCTCTGTTTTTAACATCCTTGTAGATGATCTAAAGGAAAAACTCAGCGAATTTATCGACCAAATTCATCAACAAAGGCCTGGATTACTTAAGAAAGTGAGCCATAAACAGAGACTGGGTCTGGCAAAGGCTCGTATTTCAGGATGGAAAGCAGCTATCGGTGACGTGGTGGCCATTTTGGATGCCCACATTGAGGTGCAGAAACAATGGTAAAACAAGTCTTACGTCTATAACCGTGTCCGTATACTTTACACAAATTCCTTGGAATTTTTAGTTTTCATCTCCTTGGTTTAAAGAGTAAACCACTCTGGGTGTGACGTTATAGGAAAATAGCCAACGATGATGTGAAGTGTGACGCAGAATCACTGTTATGACCTTTTAGGATGAGGTGGATGTGTATTATTCCTCTTATACCACATACCAACGATTATATTAAAGGGGAAAATATCATAATTCTTATTCACAAATTTGCATTGCATCATTATTATCACTTTTATCCTATGCTTGGATAAATAGGATTTGTTAATGTCATATCAGAGCTCTGGTAACACTCGCTCTGTAAGAATAAACATACAGAGTTGTGCATCATTTGGCACACACTATTATATAATTGTATACAAGGGCCTGATGGGAGAAAATCGATTCATACGAATTTCCTTTGGTTTTAGGGCAGAACCACTGCTGGCCAGAATCAAAGCAGATCGGACGGTGGTCCTGTCTCCGGTGTTTGACCGGGTGGATTTCGACACACTTGAAGTGGCTTTGTATACTCCATATGCCCATGCCTTCGACTGGCAGATGTGGTGCATGTATGAGTCCTTCAGACCAGAATGGTATTTGCTTAATGACCCGTCCGCACCTGGGAAGTGAGTGACACCTTTTATATTTCCAATACATTTTTATCAAGAACGCTTTATTCACATGTGAAGTAAGCAGATGGGGGCAGATGCTGTTATAGGAAAATAATGAACAAGTGAGGGTTATGTGATAATCGAGTCAGGGATTGTTTTCTTATAACAGCGGATCCTAATGTGGTTTTATTGCTCTTACACCCCAGCAATTTGATAATGATTACAACATTTCATTTATTGGTTCTTTTTCCCAGAGGCCAAAAATGGAGTTTGCCCCTGTTGTTGTTGTTGTGTCCATGTTGATGACTGAATGTCTTTGTTATGTTCCACTCCACATTGGTGGTTAATATGAAGCTCAAATGAAAGTAGACACTCAGAATTTCATAGAGAAGAAAAAAAATTAAATAAAAACTTCCAAAATGCAGCTGCCTGAGTTCTCACACACCACCCCACTGCTACATTTCCTCCACTGGCTTCCTGTAGATGCATAAGTTTCAAAACACTGATGCTTGCCTACAAAGCCATGCTTGCCTACAAAGCTCCATCTTACCTCAAAGCTCTTATTACTCCTCGCACTGCACCTCGCTCCCTCAGATCTACTAGCACTGCTGGCCTGGTCCCTGACCATCTCTCAGGGTGAGAGGTAGGTATACATCTAGACTCTTCTGTTCTGGCACTGAGGTGGTAGAATGAAATTCCCCTAGATGTCCGAACAGCCGAGTCACTGACCGTCTTCAGATGACGACTGTAGACCTACCTCTTCCTGGAACACTTAAACTAGCTCTTATTTTCCCAGTTTGTTTTTATGTATTGTTGAATGTTGTTATGTTATGTTTAAATATAACACAGTTTCCCAACACAGATGGTGTCCTAAGTCTGTGACCTACTGAACCAGTGTTAGTGTATTCATACATAGAGACTTGTACACATTACTCTGGATAAGAACATCTGCCAAATGCCAGAAATGTTTGTATCTTCACAGTAAATGCTGATATCAAACCCATTTCTGCTCTCTGAGATGCTCCAAGTGCTTGTGCATCTAAAAAGCAGCTCAGATTTGATCTTCAAGTAAAATTATGTGTAAGGTTATCCAACAGAGGAAAAAAAAAACACACGACTAAAACACACCGAAAGCTGACAGACTCACAGCCTGAAAATGTCCCAGGAGCCAAATTCCTTTCTGCTGGCTGCACGTAACACCATTGTACTGTTAAAGACAAGCTAGTTTCTGTTCCTTACTTATATTGTACCAGCTATAAATAATTGTCCTCTCACCAAACTCTCTGTTCTTCCTCTTAAGCTTAATGACACAAAATAATGCAACTTGAAATAATTAGAAACCAGAACGAGCAACATCATCTGAACCAAAGAATTCCCTGTGGCATGGAGAAACCACTGTACCTATGATAGTATTGCTGACACTGGAGATTCTTTTATGTCAAGCATCTGCCCATACCGGTCTTGTAAAAATGTTATTTGTTTAACCTGCTGTAATAGAAAATTAATCAACACCTTCAGACCAATCAGGTTTGAGTTAATCAGTGCTATAGCATAGGCTTTGAACATCACTGTATAAATGTTGCATGTACATTACAGCATTTGGCAGATGCCCTTATTTAGAGCATTTAGCTTATTTGTTATACAACTGAGCAATGCTCAAGGGGCCACCAATGGACCTGGGGTTCAAGCTCACACCCTTCTGATTGGTAGTCCAACACCATAACCACTGAGCTACATCATCCCTCATGTTTCCTAATGGTTTATCGATTATCATCAGGAGTCCTTCCGTCATGGGAATCCTCGTGGCCGATCGAAAGTTCTTGGGAGAAATCGGAGGTTTGGACGAAGGAATGGAAATTTATGGAGGCGAGAACGTTGAGCTCGGAATACGAGTAAGTTATTCCGTGTGTGTTTGCTACTGTAGCATTTGCAATGTACTTAAAGTATGG
Source organism: Hemibagrus wyckioides (assembly GCF_019097595.1). Taxonomy (NCBI): domain Eukaryota; kingdom Metazoa; phylum Chordata; class Actinopteri; order Siluriformes; family Bagridae; genus Hemibagrus; species Hemibagrus wyckioides. The sequence continues at coordinate 26,618,343 of NC_080717.1, forward strand.
TTCTGTTTCGTTTTTATAACCAGGTTTGGCTGTGTGGAGGAAGCATCGAAATCATCCCTTGCTCAAAGATCGCTCACATAGAAAGAGCACACAAGCCTTACGCACTAGATCTGAGTGAGCCAATGCGAAGAAACGCACTCCGTGTGGCTGAAATCTGGATGGATGAATATAAGACAAACGTTTTCATCAGCTGGAATCTCCCTCTGAAGGTGGGTTGAGTATATACTCAAAATTTGCTTGCTGAAGAAAAGCATTAGGTTGGGAGTGTATCGAGTCGAATGCGGTTCTTAGGTGTGACTTTGGTGGTGTAACATGTTATTAGTAAATGAAAGACATAAGGGTGTAGACTTACAACTGTTGCTTTAATAGAGAGAAAATAATTGCCAAAATGTAAGCGTTTGAGATTGCTACACAAGGATCAGAAATCAACACCGGAACAAGCGTTTAAAAAATATTAGGAAGCAAGAAACCAAGGTTTGGAATTAAAGTTACAAGAACGTGCAGGACAACCTGAAAACCTTCCTGAAGATACCAAGACACAGCAGGGTATAAACAGCTAAAAAAAATCAGCTGTACATTTTACTGTAATATACTGACATTAGGTACTGAATATTTTACATACTATAACAGCACATAAATCACTACATTTGCTTGTTTGAGTGATTTTTTCAATCAAATCAGCTTAGGTTTGAAGCATGATACTTCTAGCTCAGCTACGAAAATATGATTTGAACACTACCTGTTGGTGTGTAACTCAAAGGTTTAACCACTGAGCCAATGCATCTAGATCAACCAGCTCTCCCTGATTCTGTGCAATTTTATTAATGAGAGTGATTCAGTGAAAGAATTAACTGAGTGAATTATTGCAAGCTAGTTCAGCTAGTTGGGGTGAGGCTGGGTGTGATGTTCAAATGCTGGCCCCGCCTAAGGGCCATTGTTGGGTCAAGATCCTGTACCTTGAGCTCAGTTGCATCCTGCATCAATTGTACGTCTTTGTTTTGTGTTAAAGCATCATCCAATCCAAATAAGCAGCGATACTGGACTGTGTGTTATTTTATAGTGTATGCCGTTGTTTATTGACAACTTTACAATCATGAATTAAAAGTACAGCTGGTGTTACAGGAGATTGTCCAGTCCCTGTGAAAATAAATGTGTAAATGTCCAACAAAAGCATTTACCTGACTGACAGCAGGTATCAAGGTGAGGGTGTGGTCACATGTCTAGCAAGGTAGCAGCTTGACACTGAACAGGTGAAAACATTAGGATTGTCAGTACAGGGATTGTACAGAGGTTGAATATCAAAAAATGGCCACAAAGCATGTGGCCAAACATAAATAATAGCATATTAATGGATTTTATGATGCTTTTAAGGGTGTTCAAAATTGGGAATTTTTGTTTTTGTATAGCCAAATTCTGGCAGACAAAAACTGTCCTGTTGTGATAGCTCTAGGATTTTCATGTTTTTTAGGTATAAAATCTGGGACCAGGGTATTAATATTGAGCTCACGTGTTACTTGCACATGGGTCGACTCCATTCAACCAATTACTTGACTTCTGATCTCGAATTTACAGGAAATCAGAATGAAAAACAAAGTAAAAGGTTGTTCACTAAAGTAGAAGCAGGAGAATATTAAAAGAATAGATTGTTTATATTTTACTTGTCCTTGTTTTGCCTTTCATTTTTCCATGCACATCTGCAGATCTTGACATTTCTCTTCAAATGATCTCTTATTTAAAGGGTTTAAAGTTGTAGAAATCATATTTACAGGATGCCTCGAACACTTCCCTTCTGATTTTGGGGCTCGTCCCAACTCGAACACCAGTATAACCAAGACTCGAAACTCAAACACCCAATTCAAGTCACTATTCTTCATGTCTATAGCACCAGCCATATTATAACAGTTTACATGCTGCTTTTTGCACATTTACTCAATCACTGCTGTTGCTGTTTTTGCACAAACTGCCACCAACTGCTGCTATACAGAAGTGTATACGTTTACAAGAACCCTCTTTGTTTACAGTTCTCCTATTTTGCACATGTTGCACAGCTCTATGTTGTTATATAGCACCCTGGAGAACCGTTGTTTCATTTCACTGTGTACCGTGTCAGCTATATGTGGTTGAAATGACAATAAAAGCTACTTGACTTGACTTGACACACTCCTGCTATGCAAATCAGTCTTTGTATGACATTAATAAACTAAAGTGATGCTTGGGAGTGAAATCTAAAACTCTGCTTCGAACTCAGGATCATGGAATCGATATCGGAGACGTGACTGAAAGAAAAAAGCTGAGAAATCAGCTGGAGTGTAAGCCCTTTAGCTGGTATCTGGAGAACGTGTATCCTGAGTTAGACACCTGGGATGATCTTCTGGGCTACGGCGTAGTAAGCAACCTTTATTTCTTTTTATTTTTTTAATTTAGAAAATATAAGTAAAAGACCTGGAAATTAAATGAAACACCTTGATTTGATTTTATATTGTTCTAAGTGAATTTGCTTGCCTTTGATAGATGCAGAATGGCATCTTAGAAAATCACTGCATCGATCAGGGCCCGGTTCCTGGCAGTGTTCCTATCCTTTATGAGTGCCATTACTTTACCCCTCAGGTATGTATTTACTGCTGCTACTGAGAAAAAATCCTTTTTGACACACCAAGCTAACGTTAAAGGACTTACCAAGACTAACCAAAGTCGAATAATGATTGTGTCACGTCTGCATTATAATAAACTGAAAAGGTGAAGGGATGGTAGCCTGTGTGTCAACAAAGTGAAGACAGCTAAGCTCTCTGAAATAAAAAAAAGTGCTCCACCCCATATTGAACAGTGTCTATAGCAGGGATGTCCAGTATTATCTGCAAAGGGCAGGTGTGGGTGCACGTTTTCACCTCAACCGAGAAAAAGCCACACCTGAGTGTACTGAAAGCCTAGATCGGTTGATTAAGCAGGTGGAATCAGGTGTGGCTTCTGCTTGATTGGAGTGAAAGTCTGCCCTTTGTGGATAAGATTGGACACCCCTGGTATATAGCTTGGGTACACGGACGAAAGGCTATTGGTATAAAGGAAGAGTCATCATTTGAGACAGCCTGTAACTCACAGGAATTTATATGAATAAATTCGACATGAGGCTCATTTTTTCATCCATGGAGCTCATTTTAATATCGTTTCAGTAATATGCAATATATAATGTATTTAAAGAAACACCTCTGGCCACCATTTTAAAGGCACTTAAAACTTAACAGGTTGTTGCCTTCTTGCTGTATAAGATGATCGTAAATTGAGGGATGGATTAAGAGATTAGATTGGAGGTTAAATGGATTAAGACACAAATGTTAGACACTAACATGCTGTATTAGATGCTTTTAAAATACTTTTGATTGTGTGTGCATGGGTTTGATGGTCTTGTTGAGATCTTCCACCTGAGTAATCTTTACATTTACAGCAATTGAAATGATCCAGAGTGAATTATATTTATCACATATATACAACTGAGCAGTTGAGGGTTAAGGGCCTTGTTTAAGTGCCCTTTAACCGCCCCTGAACGTTTTCTTCTGATCAGAAAAACAACACGCTTTAAAAGATGCCTTAATGTTTAATATCTTCTTTCAAAAGGTCAGCACAATTAACATCATTAATAGTAGTTGAATTGATTAATTATCATTAATAATTAGTTGAAGGTGTACAGGACAGTGGTGAGACCGGCCATGCTGTATGGTTTAGAGACAGTGTCACTGAGGAAGAGACAGGAGTCAGAGCTGGACGTAGCAGAGCTGAAGATGTTGAGGTTCTCTTTGGGAGTGACACGGTTGGACAGGATTAGGAACGAGTACATCAGAGGGACAGCTCATGTTGGACGTTTGGGGGACAAAGTTAGGGAGGACAGATTAAGATGGTTTGGACATGTTCAGAGGAGGGAGAGTGAGTATATTGGTAGGAGAATGCTGGACATGGAGCTGCCAGGCAGGAGGCAAAGAGGAAGGCCAAAGAGGAGGTATATGGATGGAATAAATGAGGATATGAAGCTAGTGGGTGTAAGTGTTGAGGATGTAGAAGATAGGGATGGAGACCCCTGAAGGGAAAAGCCGAAAGAAGAAGAACACTATATGGACACTGTGAAAATTTTTAAAATAAATAAAAATTACATTTAGATACATAAGTGAGTGAGTTTTCTCTCCATGACGTAGCTTATTTAACCAATATCAATACAGTAGATAAACGTACAATGAACAAACAAAGGAAAAATAAATAAATATACCGTGTGTACCTTCCAAAGAAATTCTTATATCACTCCTTATTCCAGTATTCACACAGCTAGCCAGATCAGATAACAGGTTCGAACTAATACTACACACTGTTCACCTGTACTTGTCATTATTGCAAAATTATTTAAGTATATAACTCAAACCTATAATTTGCAAATGACATCAACAACAAATACAGTGGTAAATACAGTGGAACCTCGGCTTATGAATGCCCTCCCTTATGGATTTTCACCTTAAGAATTAAAATTTTGGAAGAAATTTACATTGGCATACGAAGCATTTTCTGCATACGAACGAACCAAACGCTGGCTAAGTTGCACGCACGTCCGGGAGCCGTTCGAAACTTGTTAGCGTCAGTGGAAAGCTATGCGAAGCGAGTTTATTAATTTTATGAATTTTTTTCAGCCAGTGATAGCTGTTTGGAAAGAGTCAACCCACGATACCAACGTCGCCTTCGGCATGCATTCAAAAGCTAGGTGATTTTTGAGGTATTTTTTTGTTGACAGATTGGTGGCGTGGGCGGTCTGTTCTATTTTTAGCCCAAGCTTGGTGGCACGACTTCCTGTGAGGAGCCTTGAAATGGAATGCTTGGCTTGGGTCAGTTCTTTGTAAGCAGACATACAGTTTACATACGCATTAAGCAGGTGGAATCAGGTGTGGCTTCTGCTTGATTGGAGTGAAAGTCTGCCCTTTGTGGATAAGATTGGACACCCCTGGTATATAGCTTGGGTACACGGACGAAAGGCTATTGGTATAAAGGAAGAGTCATCATTTGAGACAGCCTGTAACTCACAGGAATTTATATGAATAAATTCGACATGAGGCTCATTTTTTCATCCATGGAGCTCATTTTAATATCGTTTCAGTAATATGCAATATATAATGTATTTAAAGAAACACCTCTGGCCACCATTTTAAAGGCACTTAAAACTTAACAGGTTGTTGCCTTCTTGCTGTATAAGATGATCGTAAATTGAGGGATGGATTAAGAGATTAGATTGGAGGTTAAATGGATTAAGACACAAATGTTAGACACTAACATGCTGTATTAGATGCTTTTAAAATACTTTTGATTGTGTGTGCATGGGTTTGATGGTCTTGTTGAGATCTTCCACCTGAGTAATCTTTACATTTACAGCAATTGAAATGATCCAGAGTGAATTATATTTATCACATATATACAACTGAGCAGTTGAGGGTTAAGGGCCTTGTTTAAGTGCCCTTTAACCGCCCCTGAACGTTTTCTTCTGATCAGAAAAACAACACGCTTTAAAAGATGCCTTAATGTTTAATATCTTCTTTCAAAAGGTCAGCACAATTAACATCATTAACACTATATGGACACTTAAGATTACAGGGTGAAGAGGTGAAGAAGGTACAGGAGTTTAAGTACTTGGGGTCAACAGTCCAGAGTAATGGAGAGTGTGGGAAAGAGGTAAAGAAGCGAGTGCAGGCAGGTTGGAGTGGGTGGAGAAAGGTGTCGGGAGTTCTGTGTGATAGAAAAATTTCAGCGAGAATCAAGTTGAAGGTGTACAGGACAGTGGTGAGACCGGCCATGCTGTATGGTTTAGAGACAGTGTCACTGAGGAAGAGACAGGAGTCAGAGCTGGACGTAGCAGAGCTGAAGATGTTGAGGTTCTCTTTGGGAGTGACACGGTTGGACAGGATTAGGAACGAGTACATCAGAGGGACAGCTCATGTTGGACGTTTGGGGGACAAAGTTAGGGAGGACAGATTAAGATGGTTTGGACATGTCCAGAGGAGGGAGAGTGAGTATATTGGTAGGAGAATGCTGGACATGGAGCTGCCAGGCAGGAGGCAAAGAGGAAGGCCAAAGAGGAGGTATATGGATGGAATAAATGAGGATATGAAGCTAGTGGGTGCAAGTGTTGAGGATGTAGAAGATAGGGATGGAGACCCCTGAAGGGAAAAGCCGAAAGAAGAAGAACACTATATGGACACTGAAAATTTTTAAAATAAATAAAAATTACATTTAGATACATAATGTGAGTGAGTTTTCTCTCCATGACGTAGCTTATTTAACCAATATCAATACAGTAGATAAACGTACAATGAACAAACAAAGGAAAAATAAATAAATATACCGTGTGTACCTTCCAAAGAAATTCTTATATCACTCCTTATTCCAGTATTCACACAGCTAGCCAGATCAGATAACAGGTTCGAACTAATACTACACACTGTTCACCTGTACTTGTCATTATTGCAAAATTATTTAAGTATATAACTCAAACCTATAATTTGCAAATGACATCAACAACAAATACAGTGGTAAATACAGTGGAACCTCGGCTTATGAATGCCCTCCCTTATGGATTTTCACCTTAAGAATTAAAATTTTGGAAGAAATTTACATTGGCATACGAAGCACTTTCTGCATACGAACGAACCGAACGCTGGCTAAGTTGCACGCACGTCCGGGAGCCGTTCAAAACTTGTTAGCGTCAGTGGAAAGCTATGCGAAGCGAGTTTATTAATTTTATGAATTTTTTTCAGTCAGTGATAGCTGTTTGGAAAGAGTCAACCCACGATACCAACGTCGCCTTCGGCATGCATTCAAAAGCTAGGTGATTTTTGAGGTATTTTTTTGTTGACAGATTGGTGGCGTGGGCGGTCTGTTCTATTTTTAGCCCAAGCTTGGTGGCACGACTTCCTGTGAGGAGCCTTGAAATGGAATGCTTGGCTTGGGTCAGTTCTTTGTAAGCAGACATACAGTTTACATACGCTTCGTATTGGTCATACTAGCCATATTTTTGGATGGCTGGAACGGATTATCTGCATTTACATTATTTCTTAATGTAATAATTTCTTAATGAAACATTAGGGTTGCAATACAAAGAACTCACCTCCAGAACGAATTAAATTTGTATGCCGAGGTTCCACTTTAACTGAAATGTTTAGAAAGAAACTACACATTTATCAGACAGCTACAGGCCCAGCAGTGGCACTATGGTGGCACTGGGATTTGAACAACCTTCTGATCAATGGTCTAACACTTTAACGACTGAGCTACCATAAGTCCAGTATGAATACAATACTTTACAATATTATGTCATTTTGCTCAAAATGACAATACAGAAATCTTTCTGATGCTAGAAAACTGTGGAAACTAGTCAGCATGGTGGATCAGGCCTAAACCCTATAAAGAAGTCCAGTCTTAGCCACAACGCAGTCTATTGAAATTCAAGATCTGTTCAAACAGATGGAATCAGATGCGTCTCCTGTTTGATTGGAATAAAACCCTGTACCCTGATCTAATAGCTATACATGATTATCACTGTTCATGGCAAGAGATTGTCTGCTAATGTACTTGTGTATTTAGCTCTGTTACTATAAGAGTACTGGGGAACTCTACATCGGAGGCATCAAATCTCACAGGTACGATTATAACCGCTGCCTGGTGGATCCTGGTGAAGGAAACAAACCTGCGCTGTATGACTGTAAAATTGCCAAGGACCACAGATTCCACATGCTCTGGGACTTTAAACAGGTGATTAGTCTCAAACGATTTACTGGCTTTGCACAGGTTAAACAGCAGGGTCGTAAATACTGTTATACCACAGCGATGTCAAACTCTTAAATATTATTGGTCAGAAAATGTGGATTCATTTTCATTAACAGCAGGTTCCCACCGTTATTCAAATCACAGCTTTATTTTCATGCACTCATTGGAACATGTTTCCGTACATATCTACATTTATGGCAATTGGTAGACACCCTTATCTGTTGGGACTTACCATTTTAGCTTATTTTATACAACTGAGCGTTAAGGGTCTTGCTCAGGGCCCCAGCAGTGGCAGCTTAGTGGACCTGGGATTCAAACTCATAACCTTCTGAGCAGTAGGCCACCACTAAGCTACCACATCCAGTGTCATTGTCAATACTTTTTTTTTTTTTTATATCAGTAATGAAAAGAATCAGACAGTATTACACCACCCTGTTGTGGGATATTTTCAGTCAGTTTAAGTAATAAACCTGCATTTTTTGTTCTATAATGCTGTATCTTTACCCACAGGGTCATGCAATAAGAAACAAACAAACACAAAGATGTCTTGAGATTGCCCAAGGAGAGGATTCATGGTACGAACTTATCATTCAACCCTGCAGCGCACAAACATGGAGAATACAATACGTCCTTAAAGAATTTTAACTACCTCTTGACAGCCATGTCGATCAAATAACAACCTAAGGAAATGCGACCTGTGGAACGTTGACCATCGCTGAGATTACTCAGTGAAGAGTAATGGGGTAATGGTTGATGTCCGGATGTAAAGCAAGGGCACGATGAGATGGAAATTTCACACTAGTAATGCAAACTCCAAAGTCGTTATGGCACTGTTGCTAGGCAACTGGAATCCCTAACAAACTAGCTAATGACTGAGACACAGAGTGACTGGATATTAACAGTTTCCTCACTTGCATTGTTCATTGGCTGAGAAAAGACTTACACTGTAATCAACCAAATCACTGCATCATCTAAGGGCTCACCTTGATTAAGAAACACGAACAAGGCGTCGCAGCTGGTGGACTGAAAAATTTGTGATGTCCAAAAGTCAATATAACAATCAAGATCCTACATTTAAACATAAAACCTCTACTGGACCAGGATACGTTTTCTGCTTACAGTTTTGCATTTGCTTGAAGTTATTTGTAGGTTTGTATTCCATATATACACACATCACAGAAATATCTGAGTACATCTGGTCCTACAATGCCACCCTGCAGTTCCAGGAGGAATCAGAAAGCAGCTTCATCTGAGTTTGCACAAAGACTCACCTTCACAATGTTGTGAGAAATCAAAAAGCTATACTTTTGTGGGGGTTTGTGGGGCCAGAAATCAAAAACACACGTCTCACACTCTTTTTATATCAGTCTTGTGGCCAAAAAAAACATTAATTTATTGATACTGATACTGAAAGTCATTATAATAAGTAATTTTTTTTAAATTTCTCCATCAGAATGTAATGCCAGTGTACAGGTAAAAAGAGTAAAACATATTTCTAGATGTTTTATTTATTTGAATCATTTTAGTAAGAAGGTGACAGATCTGTTAATAGAAATGCCAAGTTTAAAACCAGACTGAATGATGTTATATTTGATTTAATATAATGCCATAATCAAAATATTACATGCATTTGTCCATATTCGTGATATTTTCTCTTGTTGAGATAATATTTTGTGCGGTGTCGAGTTTAACCGTGAGACACAAACAAACCTGATAGCTACAGTCATCTAAATCAGAATCTTTTGCTGTCACTTCCACTAGAGTATCAACAAACAAAGCAGGAAATGAAATCAGCATCAACAGCTTAATGAATTTCGCTCTAGCATAACCCTCACAGCAAGTGAAGCTTGGATTGTGATGTATCTACAGTTGTAGGAAAGCAGAAAAGAGAGTTGTAAATACATTCCTAATTTATTTGTGTCCATTACTCTGCTCTTATTGAATAGATTTAACACCAGTAGATAATGAAAAGCAAGTGTAGTAATTAAAAGTTTTAATTTTTTAATAGAAATCCACTAATAGGCCTTGACTTTATTATCCTGTTTGAAAGAATATATATATATATATACACACACACATTTCTACAAATATATATATATATATATATATATATATATATATATATATATATATATATATATATTTGTAGAAATGTGTGTGTATATATATATATATATATATATATATATATATTTGTAGAATTTTATCTCTATGTAGATAACGCTGTGACATGTTATTAAATGTTATTAAATTTTTGACATAAAAAAAGATGAAATATGGTATTATATGAAATCGAATAATGAAATAATTCACACTGAAATGATGGAAACACTTGAATAAGAGGAAGAAGTTTTGCAGTTATCAATGCTGTATAGAATTGTTTCATAACGCAGTGTTTTTGTAAAACTAAAATTTATACTGAGTTTGAATTTGCTGCTTAGTCTGGTCTAAATGTATATAATAATAAGAATTGTAATTAATATTAAAAATAAAATAAAATACATGAATAAATGAATGAATTAATGAGAGAGAAAGAAAGAAAGAAAGAAAGAAAGAAAGAAAGAAAGAAAGAAAGAAAGAAAGAAACCCTAAATTATTCTAACTTCTAATAGTTCTATATAATAAACCATTTTTAGGGTTCCATATATATGTCACAAACCCAAAAAGTGAACTAAATCATATCTGAATTTATCAGACAGCTATTGTTGTTAAATGTGGCCTAAATTACCGATGGTCTTCTTGTTGCTTTGACACTTGGTTGTCAGAAAACATAACATCCATTAACAAACATAAGCCATAGCCAATGTTATTAAATACTAAGGCTTTATTTTCGTAAGTAAGCTAACCAAATCATTGCATCCTTTCAATATGAAAGGTAAACAAATGAATGCTGATCTGTGACTGATACAATATGACTGCATTTAAGGACACTGCTAGAGAAATATATTATATAGAGAAATATAGAAGCTTGGCAGTAATAATAATAATAATAATAATAATAATAATTATAATAATAATAATTTGTTACGACCCCGAAGTAGGCCTAGGGGAGACTCAGGGTCAGCAACCGGTGGTTTATCAAGCTGATAGTGGGTGAAAGAGTCCAACCGGGTCTAGACAATGACACACAGTGTAAACTGGCTGAATGAAAAAAAAAAAAACAAGGTTTCGCGACACAACCTGTAGTGCTTAATTAGTTTACTGTGCTGTACAACAGAAAACACACGTATTTACAATGTTTACAAATTTCACAAACAAGCCAAACACGGGGCTGGACAACGGCGGTGCTGAAGAAAAGAAAACCAAGTAAAACAAAATGATACTTCCCTAACGCTGCTTTATTTTTAATACATCCTGGACTACAAACAAAAGTGAAACCAAAAACCTGCCTATACTGCGCTTCCCTTACAAACTTAAATACAGGGGGTGGCCCCGCCCCTTTCCTAAGGTGTCTAGACAGTGTGACGTCCTACGTGTTGCACAGTGTATGAGCGCGCGCTTTCTTACCTGTCCGAGCCCCGTCAGCACAACACTACACAAACACACACAGCTGTACATACACCTCAATACACCAAATACTTAGATAGACAAACAAACCACGCGATTGCACACACAAGCAGAAACAAAACGCGCCCGATGCGGTGTCAGTGTCTCGCTTTTTATAGCCTGACTCTTCTTCCGGTTAATCTTCCGGGGCGGCGATAGCGCGACTCGGCTCCTCCCTTCAGCGGCAGGTATATGGCATGCGGCCAACTGCATCACGTTCCTCCCAATCGGTTACGCTGTAAATAAAGCCATCGTAATAACCGAAATACGTGTCGTGGCACGTAACATAATAATAATAATAATAATAATAATAATTTATTAAATATATTATTATTATTATTATTATTATTATTATTATTATTATTATTATTATTATTGAACCCTAAATTATTCTAAAAACAGACCTCTAACATCTACTAGTTCTATATAACAAACCATTTTGGGGGGTTCCATATATGAAGCAAGTGATAGAACCATTTTAGGTTCCATATAGAACCTTTTAAGAGTGCAGAGAACCCAAAATAACCTGTCAGGAAGGCTACTCCAAAGTTTAGGAGCTAAATACAAAAATGCTCTACCCCCTTTTAGTTGACTTTGCTATTCTGGGAACTACCAGAAGACTAAAGTTTTTGTGATCTTAAGGAGCGTGATGGATTATAGCCTATTAGTCAATTGCAATCCAAAGCCATCTTCATGGTTTCGATGTGGTCCCACCACAGCAGTCTCATGTATCTCCAGCAACAAGCGGCCTCCGTGTGAAGAGAACGAGGATCATCCGCTAACTCGTCAGTGGTGTAGAGAAAAACAATTCCCTAGCACAATACCTTGAGCAAGGCTGGGAACATTTACATTTACATACACATTTACATTTACAGCATTTGGCACTATTCTCAATACTAGTTCACTAGGCCACAGACCCAGTCTAAAAAGGAGGAAATAAAGCAGACATAGACAAACAATTATTTTAATTTTATCCAGTGCTAGTTTAAATGTTTCAGGAAGAGATATGTCTTTAGACGTCATATGAGGACTCAGCTGTTCAGACATGTAAAGGAAGTTCATTCCAAAACCTCGGTGCCAGAACAGAGAAGAGCCTTGATGCATAGCCTGCCTGTACCCTGGGAAATGCTGGGATCAGTCGAGCGGTGCTAAAGGATTTAAGGAAGCATTGTGCAGTGTGGGGATTGATAAGAGCTTTGAGGTAAGTGTGTGCTGGACAGTTTTTGGCTGTGTAAGAAAGCATGAGTGTTTGCAATCTGATGTGTATTTCTAGCAGAAGCCAGTGGAGGTGTGGGAGAATTTTGGAAGGTTGAAAACCAGTCATGCAGCTGCATTTCGGATCATTTGCAGAGGATGAATTGCGATCAGACCTGCCAGGAATGAGTTGCAGCAAGATAAAAATGATCTCAGGTGAGTGTTCTTAGCCTTAATATGAATATGATGATTATGTAATCATCATATCGAAATGATGTAATGGAGTTTAATGTTAATCTTTATAACATTTACACCGGGTCAAACTGACCCGAAGACAACCAGCAGAACTTCAGTGACATACGACATTGAGCCATGTGGGTTTTTATTTCTGCTTACATAAGCTGTTAATAATAATAATAATAATAATAATAATAATCATAATAATCATAATAAATTTACATGTAACATATAAGTAATTTGCCATAAAAATGTTTAATTTTTTTCAAAATTATTATTATTTCAAAATAATTATTAAAACAAATGTACTGATGATGCAAGTATTACAGAATCTAAATTTTAATTTTACTTTATTTTGCCGTAGGCAGGGTGGATAAAAATGGCCGAATCCTTCTGATATTATAAAAGAGATACTGACATGAGAGTGTCAAATTAGCAACATGCAAGGACAAGGAGAGTTAATTGTCCATTGCGTGTCTGAGCAGTGGCTGAAGGAGAGATCATAAGATCTTCAGGGAGATGGCAAGATCCTGACATCGGGATGAATCTAGAGAATCCTACCTTACCAGAAGAGAATAAATTCAAGATATAGAACCTAAAGCACACTGAGTAAGTATTAGAACTCAAGTCGACAGTGACACCTTTAGATTATTTGCTCAGAAATCCCTTTTGACATTTGGTGTGAACCGTGTTCAAACAAACAAATTTAAAATCCTCTGTATCTGATCAGAGAAGCAACACCCTTTAGTGTTAGGCAGCGAGTTGCCACCTGAGCGTTCTCACAAGGCTCTAAGGATGAGGATAAAACTGACTTGGGTTAAAATTCTCGTCTGTGCTGCTGTGACACTTTTTATGATCAATTATGTGACGAGATGTAGAGTATTAAACAACGACCATGCAGACCAAAGCGGCGCACTGGAGAGAAGACAGGACAAGGAAGAAAATGTTAAAAAACTCTGTGAGTATCCTAAATATGGATTAGCTGCTAAATCCTTTTTATTAGTTATATAGTTTTGTTTCTTTGTTTGTTTAGCATGAAAGAGAAGCACTAAGGAGAGCTGTAAAAAGCAAAAGAGATTCCAAGTGCATCAGAAACGTGTTTATATTGTATACTATATGGCCAAAAGTTTGAGGACACCTGACTATCACCTATATGTTTCGTTTTTTTGTACATCTCATTCCTTTGCTGTTATAGTAAGCTCCACTCTTCTGGGAAGGCTTTCCAGGAGATGTTGGAGTGGCTGTGGGAATTTGTAGGGATTTCATTCAGCTATTAAGGCATTAGTGAGACAGACACTGATGTTGGGATGTTGAGGAAGTCTGGGGTGAAATTACTCGAGTCCTTTTACTCCAACCGTAATGGACCATGGTGCTGGATTTGTGCACAGGGACATTGCCGTGCTGGAACAGGTTTGGACTCAGTCTCTTAGTTTCAGTAAAGGAAACTGTTATGTTAAATCATACAAAGAAATTCTAAACGATCGTATGATCCCAATTGTGTGGCATCAGTTTGGCAAAGAAACACATGGGTGTGATGGTCAAGGTGCACATATTTTAGCTCTATTGTTAGGATGTAAATCATAAACGATTTAATCATCAGCAGGAACATGGGCCGAGGTATGTAATATTACTTATTATGAAATGACTAGAAATCAAACACACCATGATTCAGCCTGTTTTGATCATTTTCATTCTTTCTAGAAATAAATACTTGATTTAATTCTCTTACATTTTCTTTTAATATTATCACGGGAAATACTAGATACATTTGTCCATATTTTTCACTTAATAATATGCTTTTTTGTTGTAATTACACACTTTTTTAAGACCTAAACAATTTATTTTGTGGTATGTTTTATATATCTATTTATTTTATTTTATTTTATTTTATTTTATTTTATTTGTAGTGAACATACAATTAATTTAATTATTTTACTTATTATTTTATTTTTATTCATAAGAACATTTAGTGTTAAATAACATTCCATGTGCCTTCGCGTTGTCTTTATTAATATTAATAACATTCATGTCCTGTTTGTTTTAACCTCAGTTGTTCATTTGCAGATGATATATTGATGTTGTTTGAAGAAAAACAAAATCGAATGCAGAAGAAGCTGGACGAGATGCAAAACAATGGAGAACAAATTAAAAGTCCAGGAGATCTCTGCTGTTTCAAAAATGGGGTAGAAATCTTTCCCATGACGAGCAGCGTGAAGCGCAGGCTAGCTATATCAAGTATGGATACAACGTCTACCTGAGCGACCGGCTACCAATTAATCGACCGCTACCGGACACCCGGGATCCCAGGTGACCTGGATTCTTTCATTTAAAACAAAATTGGAAAATAAATAAAGCATGTAATTTGTCTTCTATCTGCTTATTGAACGTCCCATTCCAGATTTTCCCACTTTGCTATTAGTTTGACTCTTCTGGGAAAGCTTTCCAATAGATTTTGAAGTGTGTCTGTGAGTTGAGCTCTGAGCGTAATTTACATAGTAATTCAGTTATACATCCTAATCACATTCAACCTGTGCTAATGTTTGCACCTATTACATATACATTCACTTCTATACTGAAGAAAGTATTTTAGTTTCTGTTTAAGCTCTGACAACTCGCTGTGGCCTCCCCTGACCTTCTCATTGCCAGGGTTATGGTACGGCTGACCTAAGTCACTAACAGCATGGCCTACTCACTACTCACACTGAGGAACATGCTGCTACTGTACACACTTTATATTGTCACTGACTGTTTGCTTTGTTTCTTAATTACTTTTACATTGTATTTAAACCATCATATATTTTTTTTCAGGGTGAAGTAAAACACCCACTGTGTTTGTGTATCTGATGTTAATCAAGCCTTTTGCCTCTGCGCATTGTTTTCCCTGATACCTGACTAATGCTTGCTAGTTTGATTTCAGTTCCTCACTCCCAGCATCAGTTACTCATTTAACTCATTCACAAAAATGGAAGAAACCTGTATTTCAATTTCAATTCAGTTTATTTGTATAGCACCTTTTACAATGGACCTAGTCTCAAAGCAGCTTTACAAAAGTAGAGAAACAGAGAAAGGAGAGGGAAAAATTATTAAATTAAATTAATAAACTACTTTATCCCGACCGAGAAGCCTGCAGCGACTGTGGCAAGGAAAAACTCCCTGAGATGATATGAGGAAGAAACCTTGAGAGGAACCAGGCTCAGAAGGGAACCTCATCGTCATTTGGGTGACACTGGACAGTAAATAATGTAAATGTAAATAAATAATGTCCTTTCTACAACAGCAACCAAGGGCCCGGGTAGTTTCTGAGTTCATTATAGACACTAATTCCTTGCTCTCACAAGCTGACAGATTAAACGGCAGATCTGTGATGGTGTGAAAGTCCCCAAGTGGCTCTGTCCAGGGCTGGCTCCTGGTCACAGGCTGACCACACAGATCCATCCACAGCATCAGTGAGCACCACCAAGCGACAAGACTCCGACCTGGGGTAGGGCAGTGGTCACACTGGAAACTCATAACACTGGGAGCTCGGGAGAGGGATGTATAGCTCAAACTACATAAGGACAAACTTTTTCTTTTCTCCAAGCGTGTCCTTTTTGTTGATCGCCTGACCCACGTTGTCTTTTGACTCTTTTTTGGATTGTTTTTAGATTAATCTTTCATTAAAACGACCCTTCATTTCAGTAACATCCGACTCAGTTCTCAGCTTCAAGACAGCATATAAACCGATTTTAATGCCAATTCCTTATCTAGTCACTCTTGTGCTAATATTATGTGTGATAATATTGCTTTAACTAATTAACTTGCAAGATATCTATAGATTTTAAAAACAAGACGAACAATTAATCCAATTCTTTCAGTTAGTAAATTGTTTGAAGAGCAGCTGATCTGGTGTTTGTTTCGTTTTGTTCTTCTTCTAGGGATTTTTTTTTGGACAGGATATGAACAGGATGCTCCAGATAAAACAAACAGTTAGAGTAGTGTGGGTAAATGTTTGAGGATTAATGATCCATATCTGCAAGGCGAAATTAAACATGAGTGGGATGTTCGTGTATAATCACTAGCTTTAATTTTATTATCGATATCTGAAGTCCATCCAGGAAACACTGGCAAGGTGACAGAAATGTAACCGGAATGGGATGCATCTCGGAAATGTTCCAAGTGCTTGTTCATAAGATTAGATTAGATTAGATTCAACTTTGTCACTGCACATGTGGGTACAAGGCAACGAAATATGGTTAGCATCTAACCAGAAGTGCATTTTCGCAGTGCAAATAATATAATCAGTATATAAACAAATATAAATACACTGAACAAAATTATAAACGCAACACTTTTGTTTTTGCCCCCATTTTTCGTGAGCTAAACTCAAAGATCTAAGACTTTTTCTATGTACACAAAAGGCCTATTTCTCTCAAAAATTGTTCACAAATCTGTCTAAATCTGTGTTAGTGAGCACTTCTCCTTTGCCGAGGAAATCCATCCACCTCACAGGTGTGGTATATCAAGATGCTGATTAGACAGCATGATAATTGCACAGGTGTGCCTTAGGCTGGCCACAATAAAAGGCCACTCTAAAATGTGCAGTTTTATCACACAGCATGATGACTGCAGGAATGTCCACCAGAGCTGTTGCCCGTGAATTGAATGTTAATTTCTCTACCATAAGCTGTCTCCAAAGGCGTTTCAGAGAATTTGGCAGTACATCCAACAACTGCAGACCACGTGTAACCACACCAGCCCAGGACCTCCACATCCAGCTTCTTCACCTCCAAGATCGTCTGAGACCAGCCACCCGGACAGCTGCTGCAACAATCGGTTTGCATAACCAAAGAATTTCTGCACAAACTGTCAGAAACCGTCTCAGGGAAGCTCATCTGTATGCTCGTCGCCCTCATCGGGCTCTCGACCTGACTGCAGTTCATCGTCGTAACCGATTGAGTGGGCAAATGCTCACATTCGATGGCGTCTGGCACTTTGGAGAGGTGTTCTCTTCACGGATGAATCCCGGTTTTCACTGTACAGGGCAGATGGCAGACAGCGTGTATGGTGTCGTGTGGGTGAGTGGTTTGCTGATGTCAACGTTGTGGATCGAGTGGCCCATGGTGGCAGTGGGGTTATGGTATGGGCAGGCGTATGTTTTGGACAACGAACACAGGTGCATTTTACTGATGGCATTTTGAATGCACAGAGATACCGTGACGAGATCCTGAGGCCCACTGTTGTGCCATTCATCCACAACCATCACCTCATGTTGCAGCATGATAATGCACGGCCCCATGTTGCAAGGATCTGTACACAATTCCTGGAAGCTGAAAACATCACAGTTCTTGCATAGCCAGCATACTCACCGGACATGTCACCCATTGAGCATGTTTGGGTTGCTCTGGATCGGCGTATACGACAGCATGTTCCAGTTCATGCCAATATCCAGCAACTTCGCACAGCCATTGAAGAGGAATGGACCAACATTCCACAGGCCACAATCAACAACCTGATCAACTCTATGCGAAGGAGATGTGTTGCACTGCGTGAGGCGAATGGTGGTCACACCAGATAGTGACTAGTTTTCGGACGACCCCAGCATTATTATTATTACATAATAATAATTTAATAATAATAATAATACAATACAATATACTATACACATTTATTATATATCATATATTATATATAATACAATAATTTATAAAAATATATAAATAAATAATCTATACATATATATGTATAAACCTCTATAATATATAGAATATACATGTATGTAGATAGAAAAATTCAAATATTAATACAAACGTAACGACAATAAATAATACAGGATGTAAAGTGTCAGTGCAGTATGCACACAAGGTTGTCCAGTGAGTGTGGTTATTGTGTGTGCAGAGTAGTGCAGAGTATACAAGTAGTGCAATTTGTGTGTGCAACAATCAGCTGAGGTAGAATGTAATGTTCATGTGTGGGGTAAGTCTAGAAAGTCCAGGTACTAGGTCTTCTGGTTGAGGACAGAAATGTTTCCCTGACTGCAACAGAGAGAAGAGTCTGTTGTTGGGATGGCTGAGGTCCTTCATTTTCTTCCTAGCCTTGGTCCAGCACCGCCTGCTGTATATAGTGTCCAGGTCAGGAAGCTCTGTGCGGATGGTACACTTGGCTGATCGCACCACCATCTGGAGAGCTTGCCTGTCCTGTTTGGTGCTGTTTCCAAACCAGGCAGTGATACTTCCTGTCAGGATGCTCTCAATGGTGCAGGTGTAGAATGTCTTTAGCACCTTTGAGGGCAGTCTAAAGTCCTTTAGGCATCTAAGATGATAGAAACGCTTTCACCAGGCCTTCTTCACCAGGGTGTTAACGTGACAGGACCATGTCAGGTCCTGCGTGATGCACACACCTAGGTACCGGAAACTGTCCACTCTCTCCACTGGGGACCCGTTGATAGTGAGGGGCTGGTAATTCCTCTCCTGATTTGTGCTAAAGTCCACTATCAGCTCCTTAGTCTTGCTGACGTTCAGGAGGAGATTGTTGACCTGGCACCATAATTCCAGGTTTCTAACCTCCTCTAGGTAGGCCGTCTCGCCGTTGTTGGAGATCAGGCCCACCACCACAGTATCGTCCGCAAACTTAATGATGTCGTTGGAGCTGGAAGTGGCCACACAGTCGTAGGTGTACAGAGAGTACAGCAGGGGGCTCAGAACACAGCCCTGGGGGGCTCCAGTGCTGAGGGTAAGTGAGGGTGAGACATGGTTGCCCAACCGTACCACCTGTGGTCTGTCTGTCAGGAAGTTGGAGATCCAGCGACACACAGATGGGCTGAGGCCCAGGATCTCCAACTTAGTGGTGAGTATGGAGGGAATTATGGTGTTAAACGCTGAACTGTAGTCAACAAACAGCATTTTGACATAATTCCCCCTTCTGCTGTCCAGATGGCTCAGGGCTGCACAATGGAGGTGTGCGATGGCATCCTCTGTAGATCGGTTGGGATGATATGTGAACTGTAGCGGGTCCAAGGTGTCAGGTAGGGAAGAAGTGATGAAGTCTCTGATGAGTCTTTCGAAGCTCTTCATCACTACTGAGGTAAGGGCCACTTGGCGGTAGTCGTTCAGGCAGGCGGGCTGGGGTTTCTTGGGAACCAGAACAATGGAGGACCGTTTGAAGCACATTGGGATTATAGACTGATCCAGGGAGAGGTTGAAGATCTCACAGGAGCAAGCTGGTCAGCACAGGCCTTCAGGACCCGACCTGTGATGCCATCTGGTCCTGCTGCCTTCCTGGTGTTCACTCTCCTGAATGCCTTTCTCACGTCATGCTCTGAGATGATGAACGCGTTGTCCTCTCCGGCATGCTCCACGTGTGTGCTGCCTATAGCGCTGTTAGCGCTGTTAACGCCGTTAGTACTGTGAGCTGCAGCCTCAAAGCGAGCATAAAAGGTGTTTAGCTCATCTGCCAGAGAAGCGTCCGCATTCACCGATCTGGAAGATGAGGAAGATTTTGTATACCATGATAAATAATTTGTATATGTAAACTGTACACAGAAAGGGTTATATACAGAAAAGTTTATATACACTGATAATAATGTGTTCAGTCAATGTGTGTGTGATTGGGTGGAGGCAGAGTTCAGCAAAGAAACAGCTGTGGGGAAAAAGCTGTTCCTGAACCTGCTTGTCTTGGTCCGGAGGCTCCTGTAGCGCCTCCCAGAAGACAGGATGGCAAAGAGCCTATGGGCAGGGTGAGAGAAGTCCTTTATGATTTTGCGTGCTCTGCTGAGACAACGCTTCCTGTAAATGTCCTCGACCTTAAGAAGTGGAACTCCTACGATGAGTTGGGCAATTTTCACCACCCTCTGCAGCACTTTCCAGGCTGACACAGAGCAGTTCCCATACCAGACAGTGATACAGCTGGTCAGGATGCTCTCAGTGGTGCAACGGTAGAAGTTCACCAGGATGTCTGAAGAGAGATGGTTCTTCCTCAGAGCCCTCAGGAAGAAGAGGCACTGGTGAGCCTTCTTGACCAGATATAAGCATCTAATATTTGAAGGCGTTAACTGTGTAAGGTTTTGAGAAGGTAAAGAAACATCTCACACTGAAAGCTAACAGTGTCCTGCTGCCATAAAATAATTAATTTGTTTACGATTGGAAGAATAAAACACATGTACTTGTAATACAAAAAAGGGTAAAATGCTGAAACGATGATGGTTGCATATTCATCATGTTAAAAAACAAAAACAATTCCAGCTTGTTTATCAGTTAGATTTGTGATCTGTGTCTAGTTGTGTTTGCTGTTACTCAAGGTTTATTAACAAGATACATAAAATTCGATGCAGTTTATTCCACAGAGCGGCTGAATTCTCAATTCTGATCGGTCAGAAGGTGTTGATTCATATTTTCGCTCACATTTGTTCCAGGAAACAATTTGTTTTTAAAACGCAGGAATGATAATGTTTACATATTCATCAGTTAAAGTTAACTCTTACATTTATAAGGGGGGAGGGGGGGAGGGGGGTGCAAAAACTAAACACAACTAACTAAATATAGAGAATGAACATTTTCAAACTTCCAAAAAAAAAAAAAAACGTTTTGGTTTTGTCAGTATGTACAATTATATTAAATTTGCATCGGGCATACACCGATTAGCCATACCATTCTGACCACTGACAGATGAATGTCACCTGTTAGTGGGTAGGATATATCATAATGGCACCTGTTAGTGGGTGGGATATATTAGGCAGAAAGTGAACATTTTGTCCTCAAAGTTGATGTTAGAAGCAGGAAAAATGGACAAGCGTAAGGATTTGAGCTTTGAGTTTTACGAAGGGACAAATTGTGATGGCTAGACCACTGGATCAGAGCATCTCCAAAACTGCAGCTCTTGTGGGGTGTTCCCGGTCTGCAGTGGTCAGTATCTATCAAAAGTGGTCCAAGGAAGGAACAGTGGTGAACCAGCAACAGGGTCATGGGAGGCCAAGGCTCACTGATGCATGTGGGGAGTGAAGGCTGGCCCGTGTGATCCGATCCAACAGACAAGCTACTGTTGCTCAATCTGCTGAAGAAGTTAATGCTGGTTCTGATAGAAAGGGGTCAGAATACACAGTGCAGGACGGGTCAGGGCTGATTTGGCAGCACCAACACAATATTAAGCAGGTGGTCATAATGTTATACCTGAACGGTATATTAACAGTGAGTGTGTGTATATGACCGTGTGGTAAATACTTCTATGACTTTGCTCTAGAAAACCGTGTATGCAGCAATCCGACCTTTTTGTTTCTGTTTATTATTCAGGTGTGCTTCGAAGGTGTATCCGGAGCAGCTTCCGTCTCTCAGCGTGGTTCTCATCTACCTGAACGAGGCTCTGTCTGTGTTAAAGAGAGCCATACACAGCATTATCCACAGAACACCTGCTCACCTGCTCAAGGAGATCATACTGGTGGACGATCACAGCACTAACGGTTTGTTAAAAAATGCTTATAAAAAAATCTTATTCTACTTTTGTTATTCAGGGTTAACTAATCAGGTACAAACAAATGATATGCAATTTATTCCACTGTGCAGCTGAATTCTCAATTCTGATCACATTATAAAATGAGTTAGGACTTTGCTTTGCTTTGTTTTCAGTGTGTTTTAGACGTGCGTTTTAGCTAATTTTAGCTGCTTTTGGGGCATCTCAAAAAGCAGAAATGGGTTTGATTCCTATGAAATTCTGCCCCTGGTAAGCTATTAGGAAACACAGAAATACTCGTGAAAAACTACAAATTCTTAAAGGCCTGAGTGTCTACTTCCATATGAGTCATTAACCTCCACACAGTGTCACCACATTGCATCCCACCATCACCCACTGCTGATTATTCTCCTATGATGCCACACCACAGCATGTTTAAAAAAAAAACTGGACATAAGATCAATTCATGAATGTGTTTGGTTTTTTTTTTTTCTGCCCATCCTGCCCAAATTATTGTGCTCCTTTTGCACAGAGGACCTAGGAGAGAGTCTCGATTTCTACATTTCCACCACACAGAAGCAGCATCCTCAGCTGAAAATCCTCAGAGTGAGACACGATCGGCAGATGGGACTCGCCCAAGCTCGGATCTCTGGTTGGACTGCCGCTAGTGCTGACGTGGTGGCTATTTTGGACACGCATATAGAGGTCAACGTGATGTGGTGAGTACCTCTAGTGATGCAAAGTACACTGCCTGGCCAAAAAAAGTCACACACTATTTCACTGGACCACCTTTTGCATTCGTTACCTTCATTTTTTTTATGATTTGATTTCACCAAAAGTTAAGTGATTTCCGTTGAGTGATCATAATCGTTCAAGACATTTTTCTGACCTTCTGAAACATAGTGTGTATATATATATATATATATATATATATCTCACCACCTTCCACTTGATAATTACTCCTGCATTCTTACTCTTATACAGTAATCCCCCGTATTTTGGAGGGGTTCTGTTCCAAACCCACCCACAATTAAACGAAAATCCACGATACACGGACGCCACCTCCAAATGTTTTATTATTATTATTATTTTTAAGCAGTAAATGACCCTCCCACACTCTTTAAACACACACAGAAAACATTTGCAAATATACAGCGAGATGAATTTTGGGTAAATTCGTATAAATATCACATTTATAGTGAGTACTGTGTGTGCTGGAGAATTCTGCTTCCCTTTCCCAACTGCACGCATAACCAGCAGCCAATCACAACCGTGATTAAGTAAATTGGGCATTCCGATTGGCCAGACTCGTTCCTCCAGCCGTACTGTATTTAGATTTTCAGCATCCCCGCACCACGCTTTCCTAAATGTGGTCTTATTAACATTTTACTTCATTTTCAATTAATTTTTATATTTTGTAATTAATACTTATATTTTTATTAATAAATTACCTTATTTCAACATAAAAAACAATTCACAATTCACAGCCCTGACCCGTCCTGCACTGTGTATTCTGACACCTTTCTATCAGAACCAGCATTAACTTCTTCAGCAATTTGAGTAGCCCATCGGATTTACTACTGTTTCTTCCTTGGATAACTTTTGATAGATACTGACCACTGCAGACCGGGAACACCCCACAAGAGCTGCAGGTTTGGAGATGCTCTGATCCAGTGGTCTAGCCATCACAATTTGTCCCTTCGTCAAACTCAAAGCTCAAATCCTTACGCTTGTCCATTTTTCCTGTTTCTAACATTAACTTTGAGGACAAAATGTTCACTTGCTGCCTATCATATATCATATCATATCATATCATATCATATCATATCATATCATATCATATCATATATATGTTCACTTGCTGCCTAATATATATAACCAGGTGCCATGATGAGGAGATCATCAGTCTTATTCACTTCACCTCTCAGTACTTATGCTTTAAACCATTAGTACAGAAGGTTGTGCACAAAGTATTTTATAGTATAGGCTTCAGACCCATACATACCCCACAGTACAAGTGGTTGAAGATAAAAGAATAAATTCTTCATTTGTCTATTGTCCTCAATGTAGTGATCAAGTTGCCACCATTCTCAAATAAACTCTGAATAATCTTAATAAAACAAAGAATTTAATGCCAAATCCCACACAGTAAAAGCAAACATAGCCTTTCCTTGTTTCATTCAGACTTTTCAGTCTCATCAAGGAAACAAAGGGCAGACACGCAAGCATGCGTTTATTGTTATTTTAATTGCTTTCATTCTACTTCTCAAATATCCAGAAATCTTTACAACGTAGATTTGTTAGTTTCCTCTGTGCATATGAGCAAATATAGTAGAATTTAAAACTAAGATTATGAAGAAATCTGTCCAAATTCAAAATTTTATCACTTTAAGAAAGATTGGATAATATCTTCAGCAACATGTCATTATTATATTTGTGCTTATAAGTATGTAACAATAAAGTTCTTACTTTTTACAACAGAATCTGATCTACAGCCGATTATGTTTTGATTATAGCTTTAATGAGAATGAAAGCTAATGCCATCAGTTTTCTTATTTTCGGTATCTATGTTCTTATTTTTGTTTTGATGTCACCAGGGCAGAGCCTATGCTGGCACAGATCAAGGAGGATAGGACAGTTGTCACCTCTCCGGTGTTTGACCGAGTCAATTATGATGACCTTGAAGTAGTTTGGTACGAACCTAACGCTCAAGGCTTTGACTGGGCGCTGTGGTGTTTGTACGAGCCTTTCGACCCTGAATGGTACAAAGATCAATTAAAACCTGGAAAGTGAGTAGACTGAGACAGAGATGTAAACATAATAACACATAACATATTTTTTCTCATCGCTTACAGTGGAGACTTCTTCCAAAAAACATCTCCTTACAAAAGAAATGTCAGCAGATTTTTAACCCAGTTTTTATTCCCTTAATTATTCCTCTTTTGGTGATTATATAAATCGTCAAGCCAAGTCAAGATGTTGCTGTAGATGTGACAACGCATTAAAAAAGACCACATGCAGCTGCAGTGTTTTTGTTGCTGAAATCATTCAGAAAATAATGGACAATATTATGATTTCAGTGCTTTGGTATAATCATATGATCCTCTCCATTCCCAAGGTCTCCATCTGTTATGGGAATTCTGGTTGCAGACAGAGCTTTCCTGGGGGAGATCGGCAGCCTGGATGCAGGGATGGAGGTTTACGGTGGAGAAAATGTAGAGCTTGGTATTCGGGTGAGACCTTTTATGCTTAGTGTCGTTGTTAGGTCTGTATGTGGCTGAGTGTAATTCACCTGTGGAGCAATAGCTGATCTGGGTTCATGTTCAGGTATGGACGTGTGGTGGGAGCATTAAGGTAGTGCCGTGCTCCAAGATCGCCCACATAGAGAGATCTCACAAGCCGTACGCACCCGATCTGACCAAACACATGATAAGGAACGCGCTGCGGGTGGCTGACATCTGGATGGATGAGTACAAGTATCATGTTAACATAGCCTGGAACCTTCCACTTAAAGTGAGTAGACTGGGATATTTATTACTGATGCTCTGATGAAACTATATACTATTTTGCTACTCAATAATATCAGTGATAATAGAAGAATAATCAACAGATGGATGATGAAGCAGGGGAAATGTGAACACCAAAAATGTAGAGTTTTATTTCTCTTATACCTCAGCAATTTCTGTCCATTCACTGTTACATTTCTTGTTGTAGAATGTCCATTTTAAAAAAAACAGGTTAGTTCCTGTTCTCACTTACGCTATAGCATCTGTAAATGTTTGGTTGTGATAGATAGATAGATAGATAGATAGATAGATAGATAGATAGATAGATAGATAGATAGATAGATAGATAGATAGATAGATAGATAGATAGATAGATAGATAGATAGACAGACAGACAGACAGACAGACAGTTTGAGTTTAACAAGTCAGATTTGTTGTTTTCCTCAAACAGGATCATGGCATTGATTTTGGGGATACGTCAGAAAGAAAAAAACTCAGGGAGAAACTTGGCTGTAAACCCTTCAAGTGGTACGTGGAGAACGTTTATCCTAATCTAGACCACTGGATCAACCTTTTGGGCTACGGAGGAGTAAGTCTTCTCTTGCTAAGAATGTTCTTTTATTAGAACCTATGGTCAAATGTCATATAATTCTGAATTATTTTTATTGTGCATAAAAACATGATTAATAATAATGATAGTTACTATGACTCATCATGTTGATTAATAATAAGAAATATATTATTATTATTTTAAGATCACTTCACATTATTGTATAAATATTCATTAATCGTTATTTTCAACAGTGCAACTTTCACATTACCTGACAGTTTTGTTCGTCATGTGTAAAGCAAATGCTAACTGTACAAACAGTTTAATCATTACTCGAGATCTCGAGGCTGTAGGGTGCAAGGCTGCCAAATAGCCAATGGCCAAATGTTGAAATAAACCCTTCAGTAATGTCTGAGGTCAATGTGACTGTAACGTCTGGGACCCCCGCCCTATGCGGGGCTCGACCCCAGACGCCCGTGGTGTGTGTGCGCACGCCAGCACACGGTGTAATGAGACCCATGTGCAGGATTCAGCGAAGCACTGCTTTTATTACATTTAAGACGCGACATAGGGAAACAAACGTAACACAAGACATGGCGTGGTTAACTAAACAAAACAAAAACAAAACCTAGACCTTAGCTTGGACATGGAACCTAGCAAACAAAACCCCAACAGAAACCACGGTACAGATAACAATCATGGACAAGGACACAAACACAAGGATCCCTATTTATAGGGGTAAACATTAGGGCTAATGGGATACAGGTGACAATCAGGATAGGAACAATAGGAAGGGCGTAACAAAAGACACACAAAGAAGCAGGCTTCCAAGGTTCACCTGCCAGTGCCCTCTCTGGGCCTGGCAGGGAACTGTCCAGCTGTTCCTAACAGTGACCCCAAAAGCAACTTCCACATCTCTGAAAAATATGCTTATCATATTTATATACCTTGAATTTTCCTGACTGGTGATGAATATATTCAACGAATTTATAAACACACACACGTCTTGTGTTATCTAGAGTTTTCTAAATGCTTGTACACATTTAAACCCTTATCTGACTTTATACACAGATTATTTACCTGTTCTGTTTCCTCTTTTTATTACAGTAAACAGCATGTATACTTTTTGGAGATTTCTCTTTATTTCACTATTAAATGAAGGCCCATTGTTTGTCCTTTTCAGTGTTTCCATATATCTAAAAAATGTCAACGAGTAAAACCCTACTTGTGAAAACAATATGTTTTTACATACACAGAATCAAAAATCAGAACTTAGTTAAGGTAATAAATATAAATTATTTATAGAAGGTAATAAATATAAATTTCAATAAGAAAATATGTTTTCATCATCTTTTCCCATGGCTCCTGATTGAGAGCTTGAATGGTTTTCCCTTCTCCCTTGCTTTGAGTAATTTATGACGTATTAAATCATTTGAGGTTAGTATGACCCCACAAATTATGCTGAAATTTTTCACGTGACAGGAGGGTTAAGAAAACATCCTCAGAAACAGAACAACTTGTTTGTGACATACAAAACTTTTCAAACATGATGGAAGGAATTAAGCCTGGCGACTTTACCGCTTCAAGAAATGTCAAATTACTACATACTAAGGTTATGTGTCAATTTCTCTGATCCAAAGAAAGATCTAAAGTTATGTATTTTTTCATTCGGCTGGATTTATTCAATTCATCCCTATCTATTTTTCCTTAAAGGTACAAAATTTAGATTCGCAGTTGTGCTTGGATCAAGGTCCTGTCCCGGGTCATACTCCTGTAGCGTATACATGCCACTATTACAATCCTCAGGTGAGTACCTGTAACCACAGCTGCTCTAATTCATCACCTGTCACTCAAATCACTCAAATACGAGCACTGATCTCTTTGTTTGTTTTTTTCCCAGTATACCTTTTACCGAGAAAGTGGCGAGTTTTATATCGGTCAGCTCACATCACATAAATACAAGGAAAACAGATGTCTGGCAGATCCTGGCACGGGGAACGTCCCTGGCTTATACAAATGCAGAGAAGCCTTGATGAAGAACATGGGCATTTACTGGGATTTTAAGCAGGTGCTGTAAATCATTCAGCAGAGCGTTTTTAATCATTTTTGCAATGTAATAGTCCTGTAATGAGAACTTTTCAGCCCATGTGCTCATCAAATTTTGTACTGTAAGCACTGGCAAGTTGCTGTGGTATAAGAGAAATAGAACATCTTCCTCACATTACATCCTTATATTCCATATTAATAAACAGGACATTTCTTATAAGAACTTTTAATCAGTCATCGACAAGAAGAAGAAGCCTTTATTATTGTCACATATTCATTGCACAGTGAAATTCTTTCTTCACATATTCCAATTTTTGGAGGTTAGGGTCAGAGCGCAGATTCAGCTATGATACAGCTCCCCTGGAGCAGTGAGGGTTAAGGGCCTTGCTCAGGAGCCCAGCGGTGGCAGATTGGTGGTGCTGGGGCTTGAACCCTGATCTTCTGATCAATGGGGCCCTTCTTATGACTGACTATATAAATATCCTTATAAGAAATACCCTGTTTATTAATATGGAATAGAAGGATGTAATGTGAGGAAAATGTTTTATTTCTCTTATACCACAGTAACTTGCTGATGGTATAAGAGATGTTTTATGTCTCTTCTCTTACTCTGCAGGGTGGTGAACTGCGCAACCGCAAGACGAACAGATGTTTGGAAATCCACCATCACACTCTTGTTATTCAGAACTGCTCAGGACAACGATGGCGCAAGAAATATGTCATCAGACCTTTCTGATGGTTTATCTGTCTCGTTTCCATTGACAGTCAGTCAGTCAGTCTACCGGCACAAAGTTCATGTAAAACTCTGAGTTTATGTTCTGGATATAAATAACTAAGAATACAACAAGACGAGAATCCTGAACAGAGGATATGAATAATTCTCCTTTCTAGTTTTTATGAAAAAAACAGGGCAGTGGTGGCTCAAGTGGTTGTTGATCAGAAGATCAGGGTTCCTGGGTTCCATATTAATAAACAGGATATTTATTATAAGGATATATATACAGTATATAGTCATTCATAAGAAGGGCCCCGTTGATCAGAAGATCAGGGTTCAAGCCCCAGCACCACCATTCTGCCTAAGCAAGGCCCTTAACCCTCTCTTCTGTAGGGGTGCTCTATCATAGCTGAAGAAAGAATTTCACTGTGCAGTAATGAATATGTGACAATAATAAAGGCTTCTTCTTCTCCTTGTCAATGACTGATTAAAAGTCCTTATAAGAATTAATTTTATTAATTTGGAATTAATTAATAAAATTAATTAATTTAGTTTATTAATATGGAATATAATGTGAGGAAGATGCTTTATTTCTCTTATACCACACCAACGTCCCAGTGATTACAGTACAAAATTTATTAATGAGCAACATGTCAGGTTTTTATTATTTTGTATGATTACTTTTAGTGTTTTGGAACATCCACAAATCAGATCAGTTCCTCAACAAACAAACAAACAAACAGCTCATCTATCACCAGCACCTCTTTTTTCTCCCCTTGTTTTCTATTACAGTGAAAAAGATTTTTTGAAATAATAATAATAATAATAATAATAATAATAATAATAATAATAATAATAATAATAATAATAAATACAGTTTGTAAGCCCAGGACAGTCCTGCTGGAAAACCTAAAGTGACAAAGTTATAGCTTTACTGATGATTGTTCTGGACACTGCTGACACTGGCAATAAATGTTTAATGAATGTCTCTTCAGAAAAAAAACAAAAACCTCATCACATAGACAATAACATATAAAAGTATGTTTTGTTTTGTTTCTTTAAACCCGTTTCTTACAGAGATCATGAGCAGCGTTTGCCGTGCATGTGAATGAGCCGTTACTGTAGAAATGATAAAGTATTAAAACAAACTTAACATAAACATATGATTTAACGTCAAACAGGAACTTATATCAGAGGTGCTGTTATAGAAACCAAAAAAAAATCAGCAACTTCTAACCAGTTAGATCCCAAAGTTCAAGAGTGAATGGATAATTGATTGGTTTAATTATTAATTGATTAATCAAGATCCCATGTCATTCATTCCAGCTATCAGAAAAAGAATCGTTTGTTTAAGATCATTTTGTCTTAGTTTGTGAAGACGTAAAATTGAATTAAAAAAAAAATTAGATAAATTAAATATTAATTTAATTAATTTAATCTCACTTATTTTTGTGAGAAACTGTGTGTGTTTTACTCTCACATTTTTTTTAAACTCCAACTTTTACTGGCTAAAGGTTTGCTGTGTGACAAATGAATAAACACACAAATAAAAACACTATTTGTTTTGAGTTAAAAGGTGTAAAATTTAATGTTAGTCCCAGCTGACAGAGTGGAGCATCAAGTCCAGGAAAAGAAACAGCGACAAGAATCAGTGGCCAAAGAGCTGAAGGAATATGGTGAGTTCAGAAACATCAAGTGGCAGGATTTAAAGGAGAAGTCCAGCCTGAAACACAATCAGTATGATTACAAGCAACTATTTCTGATGTGTTTAGTAATTCCAGGGCTAGTCTGATGATTAGTGTTGTATTTCTGTTAGTCCTGTGTGAAGTTAAAGGTTGTGTGTCACTCTGGCGTCACTGGGGGACTTTCCTAAGCTGCTTTCACACATACGGTGACTTAGAGACAAAGCACAAGCAGATCATTCATTTACATTGTCGAATTGTGGTAACGCGAGTGATGGCGAGCTTTGTCCACTAGAGACGCGACAAAGTTGAGGAAAGTTTGGGCAACTTCCAGGAGTGGAAAACAAAGGATGACTGTCAAGCAGAACAGTTCTGGACCGAAGTTCTGAACTACAAGGACGGCAGTGTTTTAAAGATCTGGCCCTGTCCCTTCTTGCAATGCCTTTAAGCAATGCTGACGTCGAAATGGTTTTTTCCTCAAATGGACCATGTGGAATCTAAACTGCGAAACAGAATGGGCCAGAAGACTCTCAGTAGCATATTGTGCATTCGCTACGGCCTAAGAAGACTCGGCATTTGCTGCAAGGACTTTGTCCCGAGCCATGAGATGTTGTAGCGCTTCAATGTTGGGATGTATAGAGATGGAGAGGAGACAGGGGAGATGATGGGCAGTGAAGTGGACGAGCAGGATGACCTTCTTTTGTAAGGTACATTTTTTAATTTTTACAATGTTTTTGTAATGTATGAATTATCACAGGCTATAATAATAAAAAGAAAAACATACTAATACTAACAGTTGAAATCTATTTTATTAGGCCATAAATATGTGGCCCCTGAATGCTCTTTGTCTTTTTCTCCTTTTGCATCTCTTCAATCCTGTTCTGCTCACAGCTGATCGGAGACGAGTGAAGAGCGCGTGCCCTCCCACTTTGTTGCTGATTTTTGTTCTGTTTTTGCTTTTCAGAATAAAAGGGTGGTTTCAGTCTAATATGTTTGCAAGCTCATTTATTGATAATACATAATTGATAGTAAATAATATTGATGATAATCAATCATCAAATAATATTGGGCTTGCTTATTTGTCTCGCGACAGCTGGCGTCATTCGCATCCAAAACTAGAATGTGCGTTTTACTATCTATTTTTCATAAAACTACAACTATTATTACTGTAAGTACATATACTAAACACACACATACAGTACGTTATTGAATCGATTCCTAAACATTCGATTCAAGTATCGGTATCGATAGATGGCGCACGCGCTTTCGTGTTTCCAAGCAACGGTGTGTGTTTACAGAGCTAGTTCCTGGCTGGAGGTTTGCTGCGCGACAAATAAATAAAAACACAAATAAAAACACTATTTGTTTCGAGTTAAAAGGTGTGAAAAAAAGGGAAAAGTTAATATTAGCACCAGCTGACAGAAATAAACGGAATGGAGTTATCTGACCGTATCGGAGCCGCTCATCTGGACCGGAGGAGAAACCGAGAGCTGCAGCGACAAGAGCGCATTTTCAACACCAAAGTCCGGACTATAGGAGTGAGTCCAAAACAATGGTTTATTCATTCCATAAAGCTCAGACTGCCATGATCACTTTAAAGTGTAATCTCCTATTGTGTAGATTGATAAAGAAGCTCTGGAGCATCAGGTCCAGGAAAAGAAACAGCAAGAAGAATCAGTGGCCAAAGAGCTGAAGGAATATGGTGAGTTCAGAAACATCAAGTGACAGGATTTAAAGGAGAAGTCCAACCTGAAACACAATCAGTATGATTACAAGCAACTATTTCTGATGTGTTTAGTAATTCCAGGGCTAGTCAGTTGATTAGTGTTAACCTCACCCTCATCCTAAACAAATGCTCATGGACCAGTTCTCAGCAGCAGATACCACTACTGATGCTAAATTTTTACATCGTGTACACTATTCTACTAATATTCTACTCAAACTGGAACTGATTACAGTTTCCTGTTTTTGGAGGGCATTTTGGGGACACCATGATGGAACAAAGTGTTTAACAGACAAGTGCACAACTTCAGTCTGTCTACATCCATTATCTGTACATGGACAACATTATCATCAGCTTAATTACAAGGGACGGCACTCAGGTTTCACTTAGCTCCTAAACAAAAAGAGAATTGACGAGAATCCAGTGTAGAAGTGATGGAGACGTTGGTGTATCTTTGCAATCTGCAATACTTAGTCTTAGAGTTTTCTCTGTCCTCCCAGCTGATGACCTCATATGTGCTGACCTTACCGCATGTCTGCTGGAGAGCAGGCAGAAGAAAGATGAACGTCTCCTAGCCGAGGCCATCGTCAGCTTCCGCCAGCAGTTCCAGCAGCCCAGCAGCAGGCGAGAGTTTGATCTGAATGACCCCAATGTGCTGAAGAAGCAGGAAGGGGTACGCATTTTGCCCGGGTTGGTAGGCGAGGATCTGGACAGTGGAGGCCGGACACGGAGACAGCGGGAGCAGCTGAGAGACTGGACCTTACAGCAGCAGCATGAGCTGCACCAGGCGAAGGAGGTGCAGAGACTCAAAGGTAACGACACTTTACCAGATTTCAGGTAGCAGCTGATCTGTGTGTTGGTTGTGTCAACGTTAACAATTCTGAGCTCCAGTATTATTGGCACCCTTGGTAAAGATGGGTAGAAAAGGGGTATGGATGATGAGTAATGATGGATCTAGCTCTGAATGGTGATGTGTTTCAAAAGAGGTAGATTCTAATACCAAATGAAGTAAACAAAGGATTTATTGGAGGATGTGGTAGCTTAGTGGTTAAGGTGTTGGATTACTGATCAGAAGGTTATGAGTTAGAATCCAAGGTCCACCAGTCTGCCATTGCTGGGCCCCTGAGCAAGGCCTTTAACCCTCAACTGCACAGTTAAAAATGTTGCTCTCGATAAGGGTGTCTGCCAAATGCCAGAAATGCTCAATTAACTGAGGATGTTTTTTTTAAATAGCTCAGCAGTACGATCAAAGTAAGCTAACACTGGATAACCGAGCCGTCGAGCTGCAGAAGATGGAGGAAGAGCACAAGAGAGCCACAAACATCGCCATCAATGACTTTAATCAAGCTCTGGTGAGTCAGAAGTGAAGCGCTCAGCTCATGCTTGGTGGACTGTGATGATTCTTGGCTCCCATTAATGGATTATCCAACATTGTGCACTTTGAGCATTGCATCTTGTTACGCGTGGTGTTTCCTGAATGTACCTTCACTTCACAGATTTTTGATCTTCACACAGGCAGTGGGATTGCGAGAGCGGAGAGAAAGAGAGCGACATCAGGAAGAAGAGAACAACCAAACTGATATCCTGAACCAGCTGCAGGGGGACCTGCTGAGCGAGAACCCGCAGCGGAGCACCAGAGCACGCAGGGACTGCTACAAGGGCATGACACCCGAGCAGATCCGAGAATACACCGAGTGTCAGCGGCAGCAAGCTGAGGAGAAGAGGGTGAATTCAACACACTGACCTGAGCGCTGTCTTTTATCCCTGAATGATTCATTAGTCTCGATGATTGAGTTACGGTAGTAACAAGATGAGTGAATGGATGGTATTGACAACACAATTTTTATTTATTTATTTAGATTTTTTTTTTTTTTTATTGGCAAACCACCCAAACCACTGCTCAGCCAAATACAGCAAAATCTAACACTGCTTAATTGAGGCATCACACAGCATACCGATGGACTACAACAAAAAAGTGGTCTTTAGTTTTTGAAACATGTTTTTAAATGCATGTATTAAGTGAATAAAACAATGACCTGCTTATAATATTTAAAAAAGACACTCACTGGGACTAAAATACTGCTTCAATGACGTGACTTATGGAAAGGATCACTGAAAAAGTCGGTGAAAAAAAACTTAATGAACCTTTTTAATAAACAGAATCGAAAGATTCAGGTCACTGTGATTTGAAATGATCATCAGGACATGTTCATATATGTACTTAACATGTTAACATATATAAATGTTAAGTTGATGGAAAGTCATGTCTGTTGTATTAACATGGCTGATTTTTTACTTGAATTTTGGCTGATTTTTTTTTTGTGTGTGTGTGTGTGTGTGTGTGTAGCATGTTTGCATGAAGCAGCGGCAGGAGCAGCTGCAGGAGGACCGCATGCGCATGGCTTCGGCTCGGGCTGCACTGCTGCAGGAGAGACAGCAGGCGAGAATTAACAAGCAGCTGCGCAGGGCTGTGGACGAGACTAACATACGACTGGCCCAGGCTCAGCATGCGCAGTGTGTACCACACACACACACACACACACACACACACACTCTTACACCTGTAGACCAGGATTTCGTTTCTCAGAAGCATCACAGAATAACAAACACTGTTAATATTTTATTTAAAGTGGTACACAATGGCTTGCTTAAATATTCACCCCCATCAGACAAAATTAGTTGTAATTAATCGTCACTTTATCTCACGGCAAATCCACTTGTGCCTAGAGTTCACTGAAAACACATCATACCTAAACAAACAACAGGTACACCAAGTCCTGGAAAGTCATAATTCCTGGAACATGTCAGTGATGGACTACATCAGACTTCAAAAGACTTAAAGACTTCGTCATTAGAAGCAACCAAGAGGACTTGTAATATTTGTCTTCCAGCTTTAATAAAACTTGGGTCAATATTGTCCTGAGTTTTATTAAATCATGTCCTGTAAATCATGTAGTCTGAAACCCTGCCACCGGCTCTAGCATCCAGGAGTCTCATTTATCAAAGCATGCCTAGAAAAAGGTCTAGATTTGTGTGTAAAGAACACCAGTACTTTCTATCTCATGTACATACTCATACACTATATTGCCAAAAGTTTTGGGACGTCTGCCTTTATATGCACATGAACTTTAATGTCATTCCATTCTTAATCCGTAGGGTTTAATATGAAGTTGTCCCACCCTTTGCAGCTATAACAGCTTCAACTCTTCTTGGAAGGCTTTCCACAAGGTTTAGTTTATGGGAATTTTTGATCATTCCTCTAGAAGCACATTTGTGAGGTCAGGCACTGATGTTGGACGAGATGGTCTGGCTCTAATTCATCCCAAAGGTGTTCTATCAGGTTGAGGTCAGGACAGTCAAGTTCCTCCACACCAAACTCAC
This sequence comes from Hemibagrus wyckioides, assembly GCF_019097595.1. Classification (NCBI taxonomy): domain Eukaryota; kingdom Metazoa; phylum Chordata; class Actinopteri; order Siluriformes; family Bagridae; genus Hemibagrus; species Hemibagrus wyckioides. The sequence goes on from NC_080717.1 coordinate 26,654,125, forward strand.
TCATCCATGTCTTTATGGACCTTGCTTTGGTCACTGGTGTGCAGTCATGTTGGAACAGGAAGGGGTCATCCCCAAACTGTTCCCACAAAGAGCATGAAATTGTCCAAAATGTCTTGGTATGAAGCTGAAGCATTAAGAGTTCCTTTCACTGGAACTAAGGGGCCGAGTCCAAGCCCTGAAAAACAACCCCATACCATAATCCCCCCTCCACCAAACTTTACACTTGGCACAATGCAGTGAGGCAAGTACCGTTCTCCTGGCAACTGCCAAACCCATTCTGATAGGTCTCTCCAGAGAACACATCTCCGCTTCTCTAAAGTCAGTGGCTGCATGCTTTACACCACTGCATCCAACACTTTGCATTGCACTTGGTGTAAGGCCCGTCTGCAGCTGCTCGACCATGAAAACTCATTCCATGAAGCTCTCTACGCACTGTTCTTGAGATAATCTGAAGGCCACATGAAGTTTGGAGGTCTATAGCTGTGGCCTTCATTTTGTTATACCACTAACAGTTGACCGTGGAATATTTAGTGAGTGTAGTGAGGAAATTTCACAAATGGACTTATTGCACAGGGGGAAACCTATCACGGTAACACTGAGCTCCTGAGAGTGACCCATTCTTTCACAAATGTTTGTAGAAGCAGTCTGCATGCCTAGGTGCTTGATTTTATACACCTGTGGCCATGGAAGTGATTGGAACACCTGAATTCAATGATTTGGAGGGGTGTCCCAAAACTTTTGGCTATATAAGTTTAGCTACAGTTCATAGATAAATCCAACATGTACACAGAAACACTCATTTGCATTAAGAAACGGCCCAAATTGCCATATATGGTAAACAACTTCTCATTAATAAGGCATGCAACTGATGAACTAGTAATCACTCTCAGTATCTTTTAAAGACGATTTGCAGTCTGTCTGTCATATTTTGTAAACGACACACATATACATTAGTGATAAATTAGATCTCAGAGAATTATACTTGGGCACTTTGATAACAAATGGACGAATTTTGATCAGATATCGAGATTCAAAACAGGTTCACTTCAACAAAGTTACACTCTACTGTTTTACAGGACTGTTTGGGATCACTTGTGTTGAAAAATTTCCTTGCTTTCCAAAGAAAAGCTTTTCCCATTTTTTTTCCATTTCAAAAAACATAAAATGAATCAGATGATTTTTAAGGAAAGATCATCAGTCCTCTCTTTCAATCTCATGTTTTTTTTGCTAATCCAAGAAAAGGCTAATTGCTTATTAGAAAGGCCCTTTGTAATGGTGCTAGCACAGCTGTAAACTGTTATACTGATTTAAAGGGCAATAAAAGCAGCCTTCTTTAGGTCAGTGTAGTATCTGGAACATCAGGAGTTGTGGGTTTGTTTACAGTGAGTTTAGGAGCTGTGTCCTGTCTTCATCACAGGAGGAAGAAGGAGGCTTACCCCAACATCCCTGATGAGAGGTACTTCTCCCAGTTCAATACGTGCAGCAGATAGAAATCTCATTTTTATATATATATATATAAAAATAAAATGAGATCAAAATAAAGATCCTGTTTAACACAAAATGTGTCTTTATCTATACTGGTGATCATTTCTTTAAGCACACTGGCACTTTCTGAACTGTTTATTTATTTATTTATTTATTTATTTGTGTTTTTAGTATGGACAAAGACAATTAGATTGATTAGATAGATGCTCTCTATTAAAATGAATTAAATGAATTCATTTCTTTATGGTATTAATGACATGCTGGGTTTCTGTGAGGAAAATGCATCCCCAGTGAAGCTTTTGTTAAACATCTGAACTGTTGGAGTATAATGCTTTATAGACAGATCTACATGAATGAGGAAAACCTCTGAGCAGACGGAACTGAATGATAATAAATACTTATTGTGATGAATGTCATGGAATAAATAGTTCACTATTGTCAAGTCCAAAACCAGGAGTCTCGCTCGGGAACAAAACCCCTTCATCCACTACATGATGATTCTAAAAGGAAGAATTCTTTACGTTTACAGACTTAGGATACCATCAGTCTAAAAACTGTGCTTTTGGTTTTATTTTAATCTTCATACAACAATACATAAAACAAACAGTGAATATAAGAGATAGTTTAAGTGCTTCAGGAAGAGGTAGGTCTTCATCCAGCGTTTGAAGACGGTCAGTGACTCGGCTGTATGGACGTCTAGGGGTTCATTCCACCACTAATGAACCCTAACTAACTAGCTGAGTTCATTCCACCGCCTCAGTGAGAGATGGTGGGACCAGTCCAGCAGTGCTAGTAGATCTGAGGGGGCGAGGTACAGTGTGAGGAGTAATAAGAGCTTTGAGGTAAGATGGTGCTGGTCCATTCTTGGCTTTGTAGACAAGCATCAGTGTTTTGAATCTGATGGAGCTACAGGAAGCCAGTGGAGGAGCGCAGCAGTGGGGTGGTGTCTGAGAACTTGTGTGAGGCAGGTTGAAAACAAGACACACAGCTGCATTTGCGGTGGACGAATTGCATTCAGACCTGCCAGTAGAGGGCTGCAGTAGTCCAGTCTCGAAATGACCAGAGACTGAACAAACACCCAAGTAGCCTGTGTGGATAGAAAAGGCCGAATCCTTCTGATGTTGTACGGAAGAAACCCGACGTGAGTGTGTGACATTAATAACGTGATCTTTTTTCTGGATTAAGATCAAGATCATATTTAGCATGAACAATACCCAAGACCATATCCAAATCAATAGAGAAAAAGTCTTGAGACTGGTTCAAGTCCTACAGCTTTTGGGATTGGATCAGATACCAGTCTCTTGTTTAAAGTCGTCTTAGTGTGGACAGGTTTACGACGTGTCTTACTTTTTCAATAAAACAAAATACAAGATCTGTGTGATCTAGGCAAAGTCATATCATACGTTAAAGGAACGCTCCAGTGTCCAGTTTTAGACTGTAAGAAACAGGAATTTCAGCACAGTTTGTTCTATAAAAAGAATTAACAAGCTCAAGTCAAAACTCATTTACAGTAGAAGTCTAATGACAGTCGGTTGCAGCAGTCAGGAAACTTTTAGTCAAAGTTGAATAAGTAAAAGTTGAAAGAATAAGTTTCCATCTTGTCTCAGTACAGAGAAGCATGTACACACACCCACAGTGAACAGAGATTAAGTTGAAAATGCTTCATCTATACTCCTTTAATGCTCTGCAATGCAAAGCGGTATTTTTATTGAATAAAACACTTACACCGTTTTAAAACATTAACTCATTGCACAAGCGTATAAAAAATTGCAGCAAACTTTAAACTGTAGCAAATAAGGTCCATGTGATCTCGTTATAATGTCATTTATCACTAGAACAAGAGTGAAGGATCAGATTGACATCTTAAAGCACTCAGTGTCTCAGTATCTCTTCAGTGTCCCTGAGATTACACATGTAACAACATTACCATACTTTCTCATCTATTATCACTACTGAAAAGCCACACACACACACACACACACACACACACACCAGAGAGCTGTATAAATAGGAAGTGGTTAACAGGAAGTAAAACATCTACACCTACATACAGAATATATACCCAAACCAACACAAATCAGATATATCTGATTCTCCAGGACGTGCCTGGATGAATGCTTGATTCTGATTGGTCAGAAGCTGTTGATGTACTTTCTGGACCAGCAGCTCTGACAACAGCGCAGGTGCTTTAAACACCGTTACACAATGGTTTCTAAAGCAACAGAGCTGATGGTGATATCATCTATACCTTACGATGAATGAAATGCATATATTCTTTGAGGAGACGCTTGTTTAAGGAGTCTCCATTCGAGTCGTGACGTACACACTCGTGTTGCAGAGATTTATGTGACAAGAAGTGACCTCATTGTCTTATTTCTCTTTCAATAGAGAGGAGGAAGAAATACTTGCTTTTAACCGGAACAAACATTCATTTCGTGAATGTTCTACATTAAGAACTGTAAAATGCAAAAAAAAATAAATCAGACACTTTCTTATTGTCAATTTTCTTCTGTCTACCAAAACTGACCTGAGATAAAGACCTCACTCCAGTGTGGTGTAAAGGAGAGTCCAGCGAGGTACAGCATGAAGGTAATAAATACATTCCTCCAGCAGAGGGCGATCTAATCATTCGGAAGTCTTAATGGAGCGAGTTGGACACTTGACTCCGTTGCACCTTCAACAACAATTTGAATTGGTGAGCCGCTCTAAAGTGACCGAAACCCTCCGGCAGCAGGTTGTCCAGATCAAGGCCAGAGGGATGACCCTTGCAGCCATAGCAAGAGACGTTGGTCGTTTCAGATCTGCAATTTCTAGAATATTGCATCGTTACAACATCATAAATTTATTCAAGTCCCCCAAGAAGGCTGGTCGTCCAAGAAAGACAAATGAGAGGACAGGATAACGTGGAGAATCTCAGTGGGCAATTGGTTCAGAACTGGTCACCAGTTCGGCGCTGAACACAGTAAGGATCTGTCTCATCATACAGCGTCTTGATGTTTAAGAGAATTTGGACTGAAAGCCCACTCTGCAGTGACCAAACCCTTCATTAGCACAAAGAATCAAAAGGCTAGACTAACCTTTGCTGATTAGCATGTTGTGTGGACAGAGGAGAACTGGTCCAAAGTTCACTTTAGCAATGAAAGCAAGTTTCATTTATTTCGGTCCAATGGGAAACATTATGTTCGTCGTCAAGCTGGGGAAAGACTGAACCACAAGTGTGTAAAGAAGTCAGGGAAAGGTGGAGGGGGTAAAGCGGTTCCTTGAAGCTGAAAACCTTGAAATAATGAAATGGCCAGCCCAGAGCCCTGATCTAAACCTGATAGAAAACCTCTGGAAAATCATTGGCGACAAAGTTATGGCCAAGAAACCCACTACAGTCACCGAACTGTGGAAGAGACTGGAAGAAGAGTGGACCAAAATCACACCAGAGCAAACTAGCGACTGTGAGAGACTAGCGACATCCTGTAGCCACAGATCATCACTTGAAGTCATTCAAAGCAAGGGCCTGTACACTTCCTGCTAACTGCTGACCTTCAGAAATTTTAGTTGTGGTCTTTCTCTAATTTTGATCATTGTTTTCTCTACAAAATAGTTTTTGTTGAAGTGCCTTAGTTATTTTATAAAACACTGTTCTATTAGCATGGTATAGCCACAACAAAAATGCCTTCAAATGGTGAGCAATAAAGATTCCTAAAAATCAAGTGTTCATAAACTGTTCTCAAAATGTTATATGTATATATATATATATATATATATATATATATTCATTTTAAAGCTTGCCATTAAATGGTCCATCTTTCAGGAAAATCCTTTCAGTATTGACGCACAGATTAAACACGTATAAAGATGCACGTGATAATTGTCTCCTATTGTCCAGCAGGTTCACAGCAAAGACTCCGAGACAAACTTGTCCCACTTCACTAGCAAAGCTTCAATGGCTTTTTCCTTCAGAGTAGGAGACAAGGAGCTGTACCTGCAAACCAAACCAAACAAAAGATCAGAAAATTCAGCACATATCCTGTGTAAAGAACTTTTCTTAGACTGTGGATGTTGTTTTATTTGAAAAAGTTGAAATTCAGAAGTTCAGGGAGTTCAGTAGCTCAGGGACAAGAGGACAGGTCTACATTTGTGCTGAATCGAAAGCAAAGCTTATTTGAAGAAAGCACTTGGTCAGCTAAATACGTATATACATCAACTGTTATAATGATTCCATTTATTTTTGTAAATGGAAAAAATCACTTCTGTCATTCTTCAGTTTTACCTGAACATTTAAGATGAAGAGGAACAATTGCATCCAGGTAAAAAAAAAAAAAAAAAAAGGATCCTATATTCCCTACATTCGCTGTAGCTCATCTATTTTGCATTAAAATGTATTTTAGAGGCTTGGTTTGGTTAAAAAAACAATAATTAAATGATAATTAATAATAATAATAATAATAATTAAATAATATACTGGAATTATCTGAATATTATAATTTCTTCTTTTCACATTTAATATCTGAAAGTCATTATAGTAGACAGACATTATTTTAAAAGATGACTTTTTATATATGATATGAAACCTACAGGTGAAACTAGAATCGCTTTCCAATGATCTTATGGGTGTGTCTGAAATGAAACTGATAAATTGATAATTGAGTTGATAAATACAAATACAGGGATTGTGTTGTGTTGTCCAGCTGAAAACTCTGCGTGGTCACAAAGAAGCAGCACTGAAGTTATTATTAACGTCTTATTTAAACTTGAATGATTTGTGATGCAAACAAATCTAGTAAAGTGACACGTTACCTCAGAGAGTTTAACACGAGCTCTTTCAGTGTAGCTAAACTCGATGTCATTCCTCCCAGGCCCATGAAAGCCTGGTAGTAGTCATATGAGAGACCGGACGCTCCGAACAGAGCCGGGTCGTCGGAGCTGATCACCATGGGATGACCTTCCGCCATCAGCATGGCCGCCGGATGGTTCCGCAGGTCAGAGACCAGCTTTAGGACCTGAGCAGGAGAGGAACGAGATGTCTTTTACATATTCTCAACCCTTTGCTTATGCTTTTAAATAAACTTTTCCAGTGTAGAATGCGATTCTGTATAAGCTTCGCTTTCACATATCTCTGCTGTTTACTGACCATAGCAATCCCTCCTCTTCCTCCTCCTCCGGATCTGAGACACTAGAAAAGCTCGATTTCTTTCTGAAATCTGCCTCAGTTGTGTCTCAGAAGCAATTGTGAAGCAAGCTGATGAGAAAATACAATACACTGTGCAATGACGTGGACTAAACTAGTGCCTCGAGCAAAAAGTAACTACAAAGATCCACACAGAGGAAGTATGCAGCCTGAAGAAGACACACTGTGTATATACAAACATATGCTACATACAAACATCCAGGGAGTAAATAAATAAAATAATCCTATGATACGTTTGATAATCTCACGCTTTAATCGATCACAACTGATTAAAAACAGGAAGCTACCTGATTAGAGATGGGGCAAACCTCCACCGCTACGTCCATCTTCCTAGCCAGCTCTTTGACCACGGGGTGCCTCGGCATCGCAAAGCCGTGTCCGATCCGAGACGTGTTGAAGAGCAGGGCGTCCATCATGTTCTGATCCACCGCCGTGCCCTCTAAATCTACACAGGAAGTGGAAGATGTGCTTTTTACCGAGGCACAGCAGAAAACCAGTCGAGGTACAGAAAGATATTTGGATGTGTGATGGGTGCTGTACTGGTCTCTCCAGCATGGAAGAAGTAGGGCAGATGGACACCGAGCTCCTCCGGCACCCCCAAAGCCTCTTTAAAGTACCACAGGGGATTTCCATTATCCTCATGACCCACCTAAAGAAAATCATTTTTCTTTAAAAAGAAAAGTCATTTTAGATCACGAGAACAGCTCTGTTTCTGTTTAGTTTCTCCGTGTTGTTTCAGGACAGGAAATAAAATCAACAAACAAATAATAAAATAAAAATAAAAAAATAAACATTTTGGAATTGAAAAACGCTTTGCGAATTTGGTTATTTGGAGTTGGGACCATTGTTGTGTCGTTGAAAATAAAAAAATAAAAAAATAAATTAATTAGTGTGTAACAGGGTGACTTTTTTCCTGATTTTTTCATAGGGTCACATTCAGTTCTTTCGGCGGTGTTCAGAAGATGGTAAAGAAAGAAAAACCCACAGTGGTGGTAATAATAGTAATAGTAATAGTAATAATAAATAAATAATTTACTGAAAATTGACTAATGAAAATCAGACATTGCTTTTAAATTGTGGTTCAACAGAAATATTTTTTAAAAAATAAAAACTTTCATTACTAAATTTACAGCTTTTATTTAATGTTATTATTATTATTATACAAATAATTATGATTTTAACTATTATTATTATTATTATTATTATTATTATTATTATTATTATTATTATTTCAGTGAGCTTTGTGGGTTTTTCTTTCTTTAATGGAAGGGTGACCAACAATTTTGTGCACGTGTGTAATTAGGGTTTAAATGTACTGAGACTTGGCAACCCTGCACACCACTGTACATTAGCTCTGTTGGCCTGAAGTTTCAATGCATGCTTTCGTTTCCTGTTTAGAGATTCCAACACAGTGATTAGCAAATTTCAGTTCTTGGGCTGTTATAATGTTTGTTGAAAAAGGAAACCTAGACACATGCTTATTGTATCAAATCTGTATTTTGTGTATCAATACACACCATGTTCAGCTTATTTGCTTGGGCACTTATTTTGTGTGTTTGATTTGTTCTGTTGTATGGGGTTCTACTTACAAAGTCAAAGCCTGCCATGATGTCTGGAAAGTTCCTCTGCAGCATAATGGCCTCCTTGACCACCGATACGGCTTGTGTCGCATTCAAGCCTCTGATACACACACACACACACTTAAATAGCTACTATACCATGTCATCCACATAAGAATAGCTGTATTAAAGACTAACCTGTGGACAGTGAAAATTATTCGGGCTCCTATGAAGTCCGGATACCGAGCCGTGAAGCGCTGGACCACGTCCTGACAAGCTCTCATGCTCCATTCCCGATCGTTCAGTCTGCCGTCCAGCTCATACGTCTGAGTGATAGCAAGAGTGAAATGTTTCATAGAATCACACACACGCAAACACACACACATATGCACATTCACACAGACATGCGCACACGCACACACACAGACATATACATAGAGATGCGCGCACACACACGCTCATACACATACATACACACATTCACACAGACATATACATAGAGATGCGCGCACACACACGCTCATACACATACATACACACATTCACACAGACATATACATAGAGATGCGCGCACACACACGCTCATACACATACATACACACATTCACACACACACACACATGCACACATATACAGACATGCACAAACACACACATATGCACATTCACACAGACACACACACACACGCACACACACATATACACAGACATGCGCGCACACACACACACACACACGTACCAGCGGTAGAAGAGCTCGGATTTCCACGTACATGGTGTTGTCCATGTAAAACTGCCTGAAACTTTCATAAAGATAATCTTTAAAGACGGGAGCGTACGTGACCAGCCCAAAGGCCACCAAGAAGGCTTGTTCGAACCTCTTCCAGACCACGTCCTGGTTGGGGTACTCGATGTCTGGGTCCTCTGTAACCAACGTCAGGTTTCGAATAAAGCTGCAAACACAAAAAAATATATAATTTTTTTGTTCCACGTGAACCTCGCTACTTCAGAATGTGTTTATTTTCTGTAAAACTTCAGGTTTCTTCACCTGTTGTCCAGCTCAGTGGTGTTGTGTTTCTTCCTCAGGCTTTTGAGCAGAACCCACACGGAGCAGGTAGGCGCCGCTTTGGGCTGTGTGGACAAGAAGACGAAGCGTACAGAGCCGTCGTCGGTGAAGCACACGTAGCAGTTCTCCCTGTAGGTCACGTTCTTCACCAGCCAGTCAACTCCAACCATGGAAAAGTCGTGCACGTGTAGAGCTGCTCCTGGAAAAGATCAGCAGAACTTCTTGAGCAGATACGTAAAGGAAGATACGTTCGAGTGTTTTGTTTTTTTAAAACATGAAGTCTGTCTATATATGTGGCCCTGTGATGGACTGGCGACATGTCCAGGGTGTACCCCTGCCTTTCGCCCAATGTGTGCTGGGATAGGCTCCAGCTGATACCCGTGACCCTAATTAGGAATAAAGCAGGTATAGACAATGGATGAGATCTGCATCGAGAAAAATTTCTGCATTGTCTCAGTTCATATCTAAGCTAATACAGTGGAACCTCGGCATAGGAATGTAATCTGTTCTGGAGGCGAATTCTTTAGGTGAAAATTTGTATTGTGAAATGAATTTTCCCATCAGAAATAATGTAAATGCAGATAATCCGTTCCAGCTGCCCAAAAATATGACCAATATTCCCAATACGAAGCGTATGGAAACTGTATGGCTGCTGACCCAAGCCAAGCATTCCATGTCAAGGGTCCTCACAGGAAGTCGTGCCACCAAGCTTGGGCTAAAAATAGAACAGAGCACCCACGCCACCAATCTGTCAACAAAAAAACGCCCCAAAAATCACCTAGCTAACATTGGTATTGTGATATGACTCTTTCTAAACAGAAAAAAAATAATGTAAAATACGTAAACTGGCTTTGGTTGGCTTTCCTCTGACGCAAGTTTTGAACAGCTCCTGGACGAACGCGCAACTTAGCTGGCGTTCGGTTCAATTTATTGCAAAATTTCAATTCGGAAATACATAAGGGAGGGCATTCGTATGCGGAGGTTCCACTGTATTTATTTCAGGGTACTTTAATCTCAGTTTGTACGTCTTCCACTTCCCACCTCCCAGACACTTCTTAGGAGGCGTGGTAGCTATTGACACATGCTAATTTTCCCTTAATCTTGTTTCAACTGTAACTGTAACCTTTATCACATAAAAATCTGGTAGAGAAGTAAGTCAGCTGATCTCTAATTAAAATCCTCAAACCCGATCAGCGATTCTGTAACAGTGAATGAGTATAAAACCGTACCCTTGGGCATCTTCTGCAGCAATCTGAAGACTGGACTTCTGTCGATCAGAGCCTTGGCTTTAAAGAAGTGCATAGCAGGAGGGAAGTCCGGCGCTTCCATTTCCTGCCTCTTCATCTGGTAGAGTTTTCCATCGAGGAGCTTCTCTTTCTCGTTCAGCACCACCCTACCGCCGACCTCTCTGCTCACCTCCTGCTCCATCAGAGCCTCCCGTTGGCGCGGATCGGGCATGGAGTCCGTGCCCCATGGCATGAAGCTCAGCAACAAGAGCCACGTCAAACCCGGCTGCATCCTCCATGACGACACACACATGGCTCTGGAAAGAAATAAGAACAATTGTGAGAGTTCGTACAGATTTGAAAGAAAATGATCAGCACCATATCAGTGATGGTCCAGCTTAGTGGTTAAGATGTTCGATTAATGATCAGAAGGTTGGTTGTGAGTTCAGTGGTGAGTTCAGGTCCACCACTGCTGGGCTCCTGTATAAGGCCCTTAGTTGTATAAAATGAGATAAATTGTAAATTGCTCTGGAGAAGGGCGTCTGCAGAAATGTTTGAAAATTCGCTACAGAGAGTTTTTACATCCCTTATGTCCAAGAAGAGGAACCTGTCCTGTCCTGAGTGACAGGTGGAGAAACGAAACCGTAAACATTACTACGAGTGTGAATTTGTGCAGCACCGTGTGTGTTGTTCAAACCCGGGACGATTGAAGCAGCTGGAGCGAATAACATTGAGTATCTCTCTACAGTGACAGATGTGAAGAGGTGGAATATGTTACACAGCGAGTGGACAGTCAGTTCTCGAAATTCGGACGAATGTAAGAATCTGAGTGATTTCGACGAAGGACAAATCGCAATAACGAGACGACTGGGAGCGGCAGAGCACCTCCAAAACAGCAGGTCTGCTCAGATGTCCTGGTAGGCAGGGGTGAGAACCTATCAAAAGTCCTCCAAGGAAGAACAAGTGACAGGGTTAACCTTTTACACCGATGTTTCATTGCGTGACGTTATTAATAACATGTTAATAAACATGAGCAAGCCCTGAACTTCAGCAGTAACTAAGTAAAAAACTGTATTAATGAATTACTTTTTAATTAATTAACCTGACTCTGATTAGTTATCAGCATGCTGTAACTGAATCTTTTTGCAAAGTACTTACAGTCTGTTCAGAAGGTTGTCCTTCGTTGAGAATTCAGTGAGTAATGTTAGTTAGTAGAACTGGAACTGTGAAGGTTAGGGGAAGAAGAAAAAAAGATGTTCATTTACATCAAAAGCATGAGATGAAGGAAACGTTCCTCCTGCAGACTCTCGCACTTCTCTATTCTCTATTCAGCTTTCTGCTGTGGTGAAGACAGAAAAAACAAACGACATGCAGCTTGATTTCTGTCACTGGAAGATTTTTCCTTTCTGAACTTTTCAAAACCAAATGTTTTCAGTTCTCTACCTTTACAAACATCACACTTCTCTCTTTTTCTTTCTTTCTTTCTTTCATATCAACTCTTTCTTTCTTTTTCTTTCTTATCGACTCTTTCTTTCTTTCTTATCAACTCTTTCTTTCTTTTTTTTCATCCACTCTTTCTTTCTTTCTTTCTTTCTTTCTTTCATCAACGCTTTCTTTCTTTCTTATCAACTTGTTCTTTCTATCTTTCTTTCTTTCTGATAGAAAGAGAGAGTCAATCAGAAAGAAAGAAAGAAAGTTGATAAGAAAGAAAGAGAAAGAATCAGTCAGAAAGAAAGAGTTGATAAAGAAAGAGAAAGAGTCATTCTTATCAACTCTTTCTTTCTGATTGATTCTTTCTCTTTCTTTCTTATCAACTTTCTTTCTTTCTTTCTGATTGACTCTTTCTCTTTCTTTCTTTCTGATTGACTCTTTCTCTCTCTTTCTACTCACTACATTTACAAACATTACAGTTTTTCTAAAATGATGATAATTTGTAAAGTCGAGTCACAAAGTGCCTTTTTATCACCCTGATTCCTAACCCCCTGAAAGCTGACAGTAAAAGTGAGTGAGATCAGGGCTGTAATCTATCTGCTGCTCTGAACACAACATTTCTCACAGTTTCTATACAGGAAGTTCTAATCATGGTGGCTTCATCTGAGAGATTAAGTATAAAGCTGGTGGTTTTATACCACAGCCATGTTGATGATCTTGATGTCTGATTGGTCAGAAGTTGTTGATTTGTTTCATTAGACGGCTGTAAATCACAGGTATGTATCAGTTCACACAGGAACACGTACAGCAGATGCTCCACATTCGCCATAAACCTCTTTAAAACACAGTAACTGAAGTATAAACGGATAAAAAACAAAAAGAACTAACCGCTAGAAAGAAAGAAAGAAAGAAAGAAAGAAAGAAAGAAAGAAAGAAAGAAAGAAAGAAAGAGTTCATGGGAAAGAGAGAGGGAGAGAGAGAGAGAGAATAATATATTAAACCCCTGTGACTGTCAGTGTGACTCTCATTATCAGTACTCATGCAGCTCACGACTTCTTTTTCAAAGAAATGTCAATCATTTCCAGTCAGCTTTACCCAAAGATAACCTGCATGTGTTTTTATCCTCCCTTTATATACTGTAAATAAACAAATAAAAATCATCATCATCATCATCATCAACAACAACAACCACCGCAGCAGCAGCAGCTCTGTGCTCTGTGTGAAACAGCTGTACAAGATCATCACTTAAACACGTCGTTTTAAATAAAATACAACTTTAATTCTAATTCTGAGAACTAAAAAGACAGATTTATTTTCACCTGAAGGAGAAGGAAACTCCAGAACACTGAGGTTTAAACCGTAAACAAGCGTGCTAAAGGATCCAACCGGGCTTCCCAGCTAACACGGATCCACTGGGGTTGCCAGGTAGTGTTTTCGATTCGTTTAGCGGATGTCTTTTACACACTCTTGTACACAGTTGTAACACTTTAAATTCATATTATTTGGATTTAGGACATTTGAGAGAGAGAGAGAGAGAGAGAGAGAGAGAGAGAGAGAGATCCTTAACTAGCTAGTTGGTTTGGTTCGCAGTAGAAATGTTTTGTGAAAGTGAAAGTCCTCCTTGATTATAGCTAATTGCAAGTCTCTGTAAACATTAGTTTTGGAATTCGTTGAAAACCGTGAATCAACTTATAATAACAGCTGTCAAAAAATATATATTTTCCTAGCGTGGCATTTTAAATATGATGTTTTTGATGTTAAATATCAATCTGGCAACCCTATGCCCAACCGACTTTTGCGTGAATGATTGGTTGAGGTACGTCATTTCCGGTGAATCTCTTCGGTCAGTAACATGCCAGAGACAGCTGTTGTTGTTGTGTGAAGAGTAAAATGTTTCTGGGAAAAACGGCGGTGTTTTTATTCACACGTGTGTAAAGTACAGATAAATGACATCTGAAAGGTAAATAGTTTGTGTTCTTCGGTCAAGGAAGGAAGGAAGGAAGGAAGGGAGGGAGGAAGAGAGAGAGAGAAAGAAAAAGAGTTGATCAGAAAGAAGGAAGGAAAGAAAGAGTTGACCAGACAGACAGACAGAGACAGATAGATAGATAGATAGATAGATAGATAGATAGATAGATAGATAGATAGATAGATAGAGTTAAGAAAGAAAGAGTAGACCAGAAAGATAGATACAGACAGACAGACAGATACACTATATTGCCAAAAGTATTCGCTCACCTGCCTTGACTCGCATATGAACTTAAGTGACATCCCATTCCTAATCCATAGGGTTCAATATGACGTCGGTCCACCCTTTGCAGTTATAACAGCTTCAACTCTTCTGGGAAGGCTGTCCACAAGGTTTAGGAGTGTGTTTATGGGAATTTTTGACCGTTCTTCCAGAAGCGCATTTGTGAGGTTACACACTGATGTTGGACGAGAAGGCCTGGCTCTCAGTCTCCGCTCTAATTCATCCCAAAGGTGTTCTATCGGGTTGAGGTCAGGACTCTGTGCAGGCCAGTCAAGTTCATCCACACCAGACTCTGTCATCCATGTCTTTATGGACCTTGCTTTGGTCACTGGTGCACAGTCATGTTGGAAGAGGAAGGGGCCAGCTCCAAACTGTTCCCACAAAGTTGGGAGCATGGAATTGTCCAAAATGTCTTGGTATGCTGAAGCATTCAGAGTTCCTTTCACTGGAACTAAGGGGCCAAGCCCAGCTCCTGAAAAACAACCCCACACCATAATCCCCCCTCCACCAAACTTTACACTTGGCACAATACAGTCAGACAAGTACCGTTCTCCTGGCAACCGCCAAACCCAGACTCGTCCATCAGATTGCCAGATGGAGAAGCGCCATTTGTCACTCCAGAGAACGCGTCTCCACTGCTCTAGAGTCCAGTGGCGGCGTGCTTTACACCACTGCATCCGACGCTTTGCATTGCACTTGGTGATGTATGGCTTGGATGCAGCTGCTCGGCCATGGAAACCCATTCCATGAAGCTCTCTGCGCACTGTTCTTGAGCTAATCTGAAGGCCACATGAAGTTTGGAGGTCTGTAGCGATTGACTCTGCAGAAAGTTGGCGACCTCTTCGCACTATGCGCCTCAGCATCCGCTGACCCCGCTCCGTCAGTTTACGTGGCCTACCACTTCGTGGCTGAGTTGCTGTCGTTCCCAAACACTTCCACGTTCTTATAATACAGCTGACAGTTGACTGTGGAATATTTAGGAGCGAGGAAATTTCACGACTGGATTTGTTGCACAGGTGGCATCCTATCACAGTTCCACGCTGGAATTCACTGAGGTCCTGAGAGCGACCCATTCTTTCACAAATGTTTGTAAAAACAGTCTGCATGCCTAGGTGCTCGATTTTATACACCTGTGGCCATGGAAGTGATTGGAACACCTGATTCTGATTATTTGGATGGGTGAGCGAATACTTTTGGCAATATAGTATAGTATAGTATAGTATAGTATAGATAGATAGATAGATAGATAGATAGATAGATAGATAGATAGATAGATAGATAGATAGATAGATAGATAGATAGATAGATAGATAGATAGAGTTGACCAGATAGATAAGACAGACAGATAGATAGATATATAGAGTTAAGAAAGAAAGGAAGAAAGAAAGAAAAGAGTTGACCAGATAGATAGACAGACAGACAGATATATAGAGTTAAGAAAGAAAGGAAGAAAGAGAAAAAGGGTTGATCAGAAAGAAAGAAGGAAAGAAAGAGTTGACAAGATAGATAGATAGATAGATAGATAGATAGATAGATAGAGTTAAGAAAAAAAAGGAAGAAAGAAAGGGATGATAAAGTAAAGTTAAATGAAATCTGAAACAAATAGTTTGTTCTATGGAATTTTTTTTTCTTTTCAAATCAAATTTCATTGTTTTCTCACATTTCTCAGTGCACACCCCCCCACCCCCACCCCCACCCACACACCCCCACACTGAGTCAAGTTTGTTTGTTTGTTTTTATTCTAAGAAATGTACAGAGTATAGAAAACACTTCGGTCCATTTCCAAAAAATACGAACCTGTAAACTTCACATCAAAATAAAAAGGTACAAAAGGTGTTGTGATGCCACTGTGCTACTGAGGTATCGACAACTGTTTCCAAACAATTAGATAGATAACTGAAGAAAGAAAAAAAGAGCAGACATTTATAAAAACAAGCCCCCCAAAAAACAATGTACAAAATGTAAAAGAGCAAATAAATATGATTTATATTTCACCGAATCTAGTCATGTCACTACAGACAGCAAAGATACTGAGGAATCAGTAGGTGTGGATCAGTCCCTAACTCACAGAAAAAATAAAAATCTGTACAGCGAAAAAGAAATAATTATTCACATCAGACATCTAAGAGCACTTCATCTAGTGCTAAAATATTTTCTATCTATTTCTTGAATGAAAAGCGAGGTCGACTTTAGGTCAGCCTGCGGCTAGTGATTTCTCCTGCACCTATTTCCTTTATTCACTGACGAGATTGAGGACTAGCGAACACTCTTCATACCATAAGGGCTCCAGAGTGTGCAGCCGAACAGGACGGCTGTTACAGCTGGCCTTTTAGCGATTAGAAACCTTTTGTAGGACTCCAAACCGGACATACATAAAAAAGCTGTGTGATGACGACAAAACTCTTGCAGTGGTCAATATGTAACAAGAAAAGACCGGTGTACTCACACACAAAAAATAAGATAAAAAAAATGTGCCAAGATTTTGCTGCAGAAAGATTGAATAGATGTGTTCATTTTTTTCCGGATAAAAAAGTCCAAAACATTAAGGCTGGTTTAGTCACAGGGTTTAGCCGTGGAAAGAGGAATGGTATGTGTGTGTGAGTGTGAGAGAGAGAGAGAGAGAGAGAGAGAGAAAGAGACAGAAAGAGAAAGAGAGTGATATAGGGAGAAATAGCAATAGATAGAGTGATAGAGATCGATAAAGAGAGATAAAGATAGATAGATAGTGACAGAGAGAGAGGGAGAGAGAGAGAGAGTCTCGCCAGACAGCTTCATGAGGTAGATAGATGGTGTGGAAATCAGCACAGGTCTGGCTGGTAATATTAAATGTTACAGCTAAATGAAGATAAAACAGGGACTGAATCATTACAAACACACACAGCTCATCGTCACACACACACACACAGAAAATCCAGCAAGAATCGATAAAAACAGAATGCCAACTTATCCTTCTGAGAAAAAAATCAAAAGAACCTCACAAAAACACACCATTTCAACACAATTCATCACAGCTTCCAGATTATTTCTTATCCACACAAAAGGCTGGAAAAAAAGACATTTAATAAAAGTCAAAATCATATAAATCAAGGTAAAAAAACAAAAACAAATTACTGTCTTCACATCAACTGAGGTCGAGTAATCGTCACAGTTCCAGTCCTAGTCCCACTTCGTCACTTCCCTTTCAAAGAACTGATTCTCTTTATACCCGTATTAAAAGCACGACACCCTGAGGACGAATAGTGTGAAAGAGGAAGCACCGACATGTTAAAACGTTTTCCCGGATCGGACGATACTGAATCTGAAGAATCGTCTCGTGTGAGAGTTAATGTCACAGTTGTGAAGATCGATGCTTTTATTTTTCCCGAACACAAGCAGCTAAAACTCGGAATCAGACTCGGAGACCCTAGTGAAATATATACAAGCAGAAAGAGGAAGTGGAGTGAAAAGCCTCTCCGTGTTCAACCGTGTGGATTCATACGCAAACTAGCATCTCATTGAGTCGCGTTACATACACACACACACGCACAGTAGCACGTCTAAGTTCAAGGCCACTAATTCCAGTAATAAAGACTATCTCTAGTGCATAAAAGAGGAGCAGAGGAGCCGCTCCGAGTCCGAAGACATTCTACGAGCTGAGGCAGTGATGCGAAACGTTACGTTCACGCTAGCAGGCGATTAGCTCACGCCGTTTTGTGGTTTCTCTCTTGTGGCCGTGGGAAATTGGAGTCACTGGATATTGTGTCCTGCGACCGCCCAGCGTTTTTAAAACACACATTGATGACTTGTTTAAAAATGCATTTGCGCATTGATGTTCGATTTGCACGATACAGCTACATTTACACACGAGGGGAACCCAAGGAGCTCGGCTAATTCCTTCTGAGATTTAGGTTTCCTCAAGATGTCCTTATACAAATTTATGAAACGTCATATGTGAGAAGAAAAAGAAATCACAGTGCGCGAGGAAACGGACTATGTGACGTGATTTGTTGTTTTGCGATTTTAACGCGTCTTACCTAAATTGAATACGACTGGAAGAGGAAATTTTTTTAAAAAAAAATCACATTTGCTACCGTCACTGAAACAGTGGCTCATTGTCACGCAGGTACAAAGGAGATGAACGAATGCCTCTGTCACTTGCTAGAGTGAACGCAAGGTAAAATATTGCAGGACTACATGAAAAGTCTGAAAAGGTGGAGAGCAGAGTCAGCTGATCCACTTTCTCCACTCGGTGATCTATATTAGTGTTCGTTCACACACACACACACACACACACACACACACACACTCAACGACGATCAAAAGGCAACGGTTTCCAGTGTGTCTGTGGGGAATGGAGACGCCTCCAAGTACCTTCTGTTCAACACCTGAGTTTAACTTTGGAAAGGAACATGGAGCAACCCTCCCGATGTCTTTCCGTGTAGACGTGCATGCAGAGGATCCTGTGAGCTGTACAATCCTACAGGTCAGAGGGTCAGTACTCGCCACCAAAGTGCAGAAGCTCTCAAACGTAGGGAGCGTATATACAGAGAGGGCAAGCTGCAGTCCCGACCACATTTCTGTACTGATGAGCGTTAATCAGAGGGGGAAAGGCCCAGAGCTCGTCTGTGCCGTCCAGAGGAAGCTGTACATTCCATGACAAGAAACGAGGCAAAAAAGCACACAGATACATCTCCCAGCATCAGAAAAGTTCAGGAAATGGTGCAGGTCTCTGCTCAGCCTTCACTGTTTGATTTGTCCATTACCTAGATAAATACACAAAGTGAAAGAGGATACCTTAATTACAGAGTTTTAGCTTTTGTTTTTCTTCTTCAATCTAGTACCATAATGACCAATCGATTGCCACAGACAAGAACTGGAATGTTACCCCATAAAAAAAAAAAGGACAGGAACACTTAAAATACATTTATAATACAACAGGTTAAAGGATAGTTGTTCAATTTGTGCAAGTATAAGCTCATATGAAGCATATTTTTATATATGTTTATAGAAAAATAATCAATAGCAAGGACCCTAATGGTTTGATGCACTTATAATACATAATTACTTTTAGAGCAAGGTGCTTTGGTTTTATGTACACTGATCAGACATAACATTATGATCAGTGAGAGGTGAATTGAATAAGACTGATGATCTCCTCATCATGGCACCTGTTAGTGGGTGGGATATATTAGGCAGCAAGTGAACAGTTTGTCCTCAGAGTTGATGTGTTAGAAGCAGGAAAAATGGACAAGCGTAAGGATTTGAGCGAGTTTGATGAATTGTGATGGCTAGACCACTGGATCAGAGCATCTCCAAAACTACAGCTCTTGTGGGGTGTTCCCGGTCTGCAGTGGTCAGTATCCATCAAGGAAGGAACAGTGGTGAACTGGCGACAGGGTCATGGGCGGTCAAGGCTCATTGATGCACATGGGGAGCGAAGGCTGGCCCGTGTGATCCAATCCAACAGACGAGCTACTGTTGCTCAAATTGGTGAAGAAGTTAATGCTGGTTCTGATAGAAAGGCGTCAGAATGTGCAGGACGGGTCAGGGCTGTTTAGGCAGCAAAAGGGGACTAATAATGTTATGCCTGATCGGTGTACATAATGGATGTATTTCAGATTCGCATGATATAGTTACGCATTTTAAACATTTTTACACAACAACTTCCCCTAGGATGTTCATATGATGTGAGTTTTGAGTAAACATGTATGTGTTCTTTTCTCATTCCAGGGAATGAGCTTCAAGCGCATGCACATTTCCAGTAAGAGGAAGTGAATTTTACATTTTAGCAAAATCACAAACAGAAATGAAACTCAATATAATCGGACAACAGAAACGCAAAAATCTTCAGTGTTTCCCTAAGGTTGCAAAATCCTACCTTTCACACTCCCTGCTTACTGCCAGGACCACTGGGAGCTGCTGCACTCATCAGGTGTTGCCTATCACATAAGAGACAGGGTAGTCATGACAAAATGTAAAAATCGTTAAACATTAATGAAATACTAATACAAAAAATCTTGCAAAGTTAGAAAAAATATCTAGTAAACTGGAGAACATTCTAGTGAGAGTCAGAATCTGTAGAATTGAGCAATCATCTGTATTTCAAAACTTCAGCCAGTTTTGCAAGTTTAGTCATTTTGTCAGTAGACCTTTTATACCTTTTATAAGTATCTTCATTTGAAAAAGAAGCCCAAAATTAGTGACTTTTTCAGCAGACATTAAAGATTGTCCTACACTCGAAATAGCTCTCCAACTTGCATCACGGCTGCAGATAATATTAGTTGAAAAAGTAAGGTTTCTTAACTTGCCGCTAGTGTGTAAAGTCCAAGTTGAGCTTGTGTAAGCTGTTGTTTCCAGTAAACTATCACTAATCACTACTGTTCCTGATGTTTTTCTCTCCAGCACTTTGGCTATTCTATTCCAATTAATTTATTAAATGTTAAAGAGAAACTAACCGTGGATGATATAAGTGTTCAGATATCATGCTTCTCTGATGCAACATCATGCCTTGAAAGTGTCCTGTACCATGTGGGTGACGGTACATAGTCTGTCCCGGAGAGTAGGGCAGGTGCTGGGGCCGCTGCAGCGCCTCCATCAAGTGCGGGTGAGGATTGTGAGGACCATAATGTCCACTTGGGTTCTGAGGCCTGGAGTATGGTCCACCTGGCACACTGTGAGGTTGGTGAGCTCCACCCTGTTGCATGCTGGAATGCATGGCCCGTGGATCATAGGGGTAGTTGTGTTGGGGCTGAGCAGTGTTGCGGCGGTGGGCTGCAGCATTGTGGCTGTCTAGATCCAGTATCTCTTTTGGGCTTTCAGGCAGATCAGAGTTGTCCTCAGTCCGTGCCTGTTTTGCCGGGGTAGCGCCCTCCTGATTCTCAGTGGAACTGCCCTGGGACCCATCAGTGAGAAGATTCGGAGACATAACGTTCCCACTAGAACCATCTGAACCAAGGGGAGACATGGTGTTCTCCTTCTGCCGACCATTGATGCCAGCACTTGCAGAAGGTAGGTAAGTGTTGGGCATCATCGGGGGATGAGGCTGGTACTGAGCTCTAGGCCATTCTCTTGCTGGGAAACCAGGCCTGCTGTTTTGCTGGTGCTGGGGATAGTACTGCTGTTGCTGTTGGTATGAAGCATGCATGCTGGGATGGGCCTGAGGGTGCTGTGGACCCATGTGGTACTGATACACTCCACCTTGCTGATATGGAGAGTAATGGGCAGAATTATGATGAGGGCTCATTGACTGAGACTGTGGTGCTTGATTTGGGTAAGGCAGATGAGCAGATGGGGGTACGGGTCTGCCCATGTACTTGCTATAATTTGGACTGGCCATGCCATACTGAGCCATAGTGTTGCTCTCTGGACCATGAGGATGATTTGGTGGTGTGTGTCCGTGTGGCGGTGCCTGTTCTGGCCTGTTTAGCTGGGTTTGTGACTCTGGGCTAAAAGGCTGCTGTTTGTACTGGCCGTTGGCAAGGGCATTCTTCATATCGGAATTGGGACCACCAGAGCTTCCCTCAGGCTCCCGGGTAGGTTCACTGGGTCTCTGGTCACCACGTTCTGCAGGGGAGGGCTGAGCAAGAGGTTGGGAAACAGGGTGGCTGGGGGGCAGTGATGTTAAAGTAGCAGGGTGTTGGGCACCTGGCTGTAGCCCTTGAGGAACAGACTGTGGCATGCCATGGACAGGTCCTGGCTGTTGACCACAGATAGGTCCATTTTGGGGCATCTGCTGGTGAGGAGAATTGGAAGACATGTGTAGTGTCCCGCTGTGAGGGTACTGAGGAGATACACCTGGAGAAACTTGTTGAGCGTTACTTGGCAGCATTCGTTCAGGAATATTCTGTGGGCCATGGGTGGAAGACATTTGTTCTGACAGATCTGAGGTTTTCTGAGTGATTTTCACAGGACCATTATTAGAAGGGTGTGAGGAATCCTGATATTTCTGTGACTGGGTTTCAGACTGGGGTCCCGTCTGAGAGACAGGACTAGTTTGTATGGGCCGATTGCCTTCTCCAGTGTTCTCTCCTTCCAGCTGTGGTCTGTCTTTTTTGGGTGTGGATAGCACAGTTTGTGCAAGCTCTGCTGATGTTTTCTGTGGTGAACCACCCCACACTGTGGCACTAGGGCTCTGCTGGGCACCATTGGGATGTTCGGGGACCATAGCTGGACCAGGATGAGGTGAGCAATTGGACTCCTCACTCTGCTGTTTATTTGCTAGTTCCACACCTAAACCTGTTACAATAAATAGAAAAAAAAATATTTCTTTGTGAAGGCATTAAACACACACCAGTGGCACAATACTATCTCTTAAATTGATATTACAGTTTTAGCATTGCTGCCTGAATTAATCCTTTAAGACTGGACAATGCATTACAAAGCCAAGATGTTTTAAGAAAATTCCTACCTTTTGACATACTGTCAGCACCTTGACTATATTCCGCAGACCTTGTGTTCTGGCTTTCAGGAGCTGCTGCCATATTAGAATTCCTTGCTGGAGGTGGCTGGTAACCTCCAACGCTGAGGCGAGAAGATGATGCTGACAGTTGCTGCAGGGCAATCATCTCAGGGCTTTCCATCATTGATCCCACATGTGGTCTGGGCTCTGGAGGGGCCATGGGAGGTCTGTGGGGCATGGGTCCCTGGGAGTTAACTGCTGACATCCTGTATTGGCCATTAGAAGGGGGATATCCAGCACTGTGTGGGGGACGCATCATGCCATGAACATATGGGTGCTGACCCATAGCCTGTTCCGGCATCACTGGTCGCCCAAGCTGCTGCTGGTTTGAGCCTGGCCAAGAACCGTAAGGAGCAGGTGGAGGTCCATAAGGAGTGAAGGAGTTGTGCAGGGGTCTAGGGTAGCCATTTCCCATGGGCTGCATGGGCTGCCCATCTGGGTGATGGTGAGGTCGATACATATCGCCTTCAGATGGATTGGTACATAGTCCTCCTGACTGAAGGGCGACTGGTCTTGGTCCCAGTGATGGGCCATGAGTGGGGCCAATGTAGGAATGTTGTTGGTTTTGAGGCTGAAGGTGACGAGAATCGGGCCCCATTGGGTATCTCGGACCAAAGTGTGGACCATTTGTAGGTGGGCCCTGAGAGAAAGAAAAATACATTAAACATAGAATTCAAAGCAAAACATGTCAAGTCAATGTGTGTTGGCTTTGTCAAATTATATTACTTTAATACCACTTCTATTGTAAGCTAACAATGATATGTCATGATATGCTAAACATAAAAAAAAAATCACATTTTTATGTATTCAAAAGAATAAATTGAATGTTAAGGAGCTATAATATTTGTGACATTTCAAATTCACATTCATGCAGTTATCTAATCAAGTGGCACAAAAAGAAGTCACATAATGTGCATAAAAAAAGTCTTTACTTTCACATGAGCTAATGGTTATACATAGACACATAATAAAGGTTATAACTGCCACTGAGTATACCTGCATAGCATAATGAGGCATGTGTTGTGGGCCATGCTCTCCTGGACCTCTACCCATGAGAGGTCTCTGTCCTGGGTATGGATATCTGGGGTCCATCATCATACCATGGCCATACATTCCTGGTCCTGGGGGACCTTGGTGCCGCTGGAGCTGTCATTTTAAGAGAAAAGACAGTCTAGTTAAACTTCTGATGTATTAAACATACATAAATGTGCACTTTTTGAGTGTAAAATGCACAATAGCATACATATATTAAAGTACAACACTGCATAATTCCTGTAGGAGAGGCTAGGGGCTTTAACTTCTAGTGTTGATTAACATTTATGGCGTTATTTTTAAGGACACATTGACTCCTATATCAGCAAATGTTTGTGGACATCTGGACATCCTATTCCATAGGTCCTCCCTTTACTGTGATAATAACCACTGCTGTTATGGGAATTATCCCAATGGTGTTCACTAGGGCGGAGGTCAGGGGTCTGTGCCGGACAATCAAGTTCTTCCACTCCAACCTTAACTCGCATTGGTTTCATTCACTGATTACATCATTACACTGATTAGTGATGGATTTGCCAAGTGTGCACAATCACAAAAATAAATCAATCAATCAATATCTAAATCAATTTGTGTATAGCATCCAGTTTTATCTTGTTTTTGTGTGTCAGTCCAGAACAGTAAGAGCTACCTCCCTGTACTTTCTCAGTTCTACAAAAAAACATTGTGGCTCAAAATTCACTTCAAAATACAATTGTAGTGTGTCAGAGTTGAATCACTTTCTTTCAGCCTGCACCCAAAAGCATTTCCAATGTTCTAACCTGCCTAAAGAACCCTACAGAGGGAAACTACACCATGGAAAGTGTCCTAAAAGATGTGTTTTTATTATAAAGTTCCTGCATCAGATCATACAGAAGGGTGTAGCCTTGCCTGTTGCGATGGATGGTACATGGCATGCAGTGGATCGTTCCCAGGGCGAGGCGGTCCTGTGTTCATGTGAGGATGTGTAGGCCCGTTGCTGTACTGGAAACCAAGTGGTCCAAATTTGGAGCCGTTCTCCTGGGGCTGGTTGCCTCCTTTACCGCCACTAGTTGCTTTGCGTTTCTGCAAAGCATCCGTGGCCCGGATCAAGCTGTCGGGACCCGATTGCCGACTGTTCTTACTCTTCTTCTTGTCCTTTCGCTCACGGTCGCGGTCCTCCTTGCTCAACTGGAACTCTTCGTCTGTGTCTCCGTCTTCTGACGGGAAGTGTTTTAGCATGGCTCTGCTGAAACAGCGCTCCAGGGACTCTGCCATTATCGTGTACTCTGAGAAACAACACAAACACACCATGTCCGTTTAACCCCATCAACATACATGCAAACAAACACACAGACACACCCAGAGGTCTCGTCTTCCTTCTCTGAGCTGGTCCACTGACCAGGTCACAGAGCCACAGTTGACCTTTGACCCTAGAGCCCCTCCCGATGGGGGGAGAGCATTCTGACAGATGGATGGCTCCAGAGAGAGGGGCCGCAGGGATGGAATGTCTGTGTGGCACTGCAGGACTCGGCGCACTGGAGAACAGCTCAATCACTTGCCATTAATCACTGTCAGAGGCTCGACACACGTACACACCCCCTCGCCCTCTCTCTCTCTCTCTCTCACACACACACACACACACACAATAAGCAATCACAATAAAAAACTGCCTGCTTTTTTAACTAACAGTAAGCGAATGTATTTACCGCTCCCCTCTCCGTTGTACTCCAGGCAGTTCTCAAACATGAGCTTCATATCAGCTATGAACTCGTCCTTGGTAACATACTCTCCATCGTTTAACTTTCTCTCAATGGTGGACAGATCCATTGGCGTCTTATAAAGTAGACAGAAAAAGAATCAGATCATCAGAAACTGCTCACAAGCCTAAAAACATCAACATTTACAGTACAGCCACCAAAACCTCATCTCAAATGCTTGAGTTGTAAAACAAACATCTGTAATGTGATTCATCTGAAGCAGCAGTGCAAGCACGCTGACAGCCAGTTTCACCATTTCAACATTTGTTGTGAAATCTCAGTTTCCCTGCTGAGATATATGGGCAGCTAACCTGAATGATTTCATGATAATTAGGGGCATAGGATTCATCCACAGGCTCCATGAAGGGCCAAGAGTCTTTGTGAGCCTTCACAGCCTCCAGCACTGAAAAAAAAAAACCAACTCATTTAAAGCACAGAAAGTAGTGAAGCTGAGAAATGAGGAAACGTGGGTTAGGCTTTACTGCTGGCACAATCCTTTCCACTGCTACCCACCTTTGTAGAGAGCAGCATAGTCGTCATCGATATCATAGCTGAAAGAGAAAAAGAGAACTGGAAGTTAGCAATGGGGAACACAACCACACAGAGGGAAAAAAACACAACACAATCATGAAGCTGTAATACCCAGAACTGTGTGAAAGAATTTTACACACAAAGATCATAGACTGGGTTCTGAAACTTGATCATGACTCATGATCATGTCAGCCAGCCCAAGAGCCACAAACAAAATAGCAGAAACCAACATCTAATCCAAAACAGATTAATTTAAAGGCATGGAAAGGTAAGATTTCTCAACACACAAAGCCAACACTTGGTTTAGTACTTTTTTAAACATAATCTTTTAAATAAGGAATAAAAAATAGGAATAGAATAGAATAGAAAAACAATCAATCAGAGTCCCGGGGATATGATGCATCCCAACACGAAGCAATTGTCCAACCCTAACAATTAAAATACTTTTTTTAAATAATCTATTCATCATTGTATTTAATGTTGTGGAACATCCAGGCAATAAATTAGCTCCTGTTAGTCACAGCAGCTATGAACAGCTGTTCTCTCATCTTCCAGCCTTCCTTTTCTTTTCATTTTCAAGCTAAAGTGACAAAGGAAATGCAGCTTGTTACACTGAAATTGCAAATACCTTCTTCCTAAATACAGAAAACTTACAATTCTACGACAATGGAGTGGCTGGATTCCTATCAGAAACACTGATCTTATCGACGCTCAGGGTTTTATTCATTTAAAACAAAAAGCAGTTCTGGACACATCTATAGTTTCTAGACTAGATGGAT
This sequence comes from Hemibagrus wyckioides, assembly GCF_019097595.1. Classification (NCBI taxonomy): domain Eukaryota; kingdom Metazoa; phylum Chordata; class Actinopteri; order Siluriformes; family Bagridae; genus Hemibagrus; species Hemibagrus wyckioides. The sequence goes on from NC_080717.1 coordinate 26,680,830, forward strand.
GTTGGTGTTTATTATAGTGTAAGCTGCTGTCTGGAGTTGTAATAGAAATCATGATATAAACTCTTACAGCTCATTGGTGCGGCGAGTACGCCGGACGGGCGAGTGGGGTTCCAGGTGGAGCAGCTCAGCCGGCAAGTCCTTCCCTTGAGACAGCAGCCACGCCCTCTCTTCACGCTGCTTTCTTCTCCGAGATCGCTCTGAACGCACACAAACACAGACATGAGCACACGTACGCGCATACACCCATTCAACTCACAAGAACACATCCACACCATTTATAGTCCTTTCCTTAAGGCACCTGTTGCTCAAACAAACCAGGTCTGCTTAGTTCTCTGAATTCGGCAAACAAGAATGGAGTCAAATGAGTGACTCAGCGAGCAGCTTTAGAAGGCAAACTAGATCAAAAGGCTTGTGAGAGATAAAGAACCGAGCTGGGTTTCTGTGCTGATATGAAAGGCTGTGTCAGGAGCATCCTGCTGTGAGGATTAAAGAGGTTCGGGAAAGGAGCCACTGGAGAGCTCCTCGGGCTACAATCTTCATCCATTATACATTAACAAGCAGAGCAGCCCAGTGCCACAATCAGGAGTTAAATAACTCTCACACACCTATCAAGAGTGAACCGGAGGGAGTTTGGGGTGATAAACGAGGATTGGGAGTTTCCTCCTCAGCTTGCTCCTTTGTGCAATGCATGGGATAAAAGCAAGTTCTTCTCTGTGTGTGTGTGTGTGTGTGTACGCGCATTTGATCTGGCTTCTGAAAGAAAGCGTTCATGCCCATGGGCTGCCTGCAGAGGTGAAACCTTGTGTACCTTCTGCTGCTTTTGCCCGCTCTAGCTCCTCTCTCTCGCGCTCCTCTTGGAGGATCCGTTCCTCTTCTCGACGCTGTTCGGCAAGTAAGGCCTGCCTTTCCATGTCCTCCTCCCTCTGTTTCAGATCTACCTCAGAAACAGCCTACGCAAGAAAAGTCACAGATTATACAAAACTTGAATGAATCAACACCTTAATTTTGACCAACCAGAATGAAGAATTCAAGAGCACCGAGATACAAAAGTGTTCCTCACGGAATTGAACAGGAGAGCAGATTTACACCTTGCAATATTTCAAATAATTCTGCTGAAAGCAAAGCCGAATTTTAGGCACGCATACCTCCTCCTTATTTACGACGTGCTTGTCAGAAAGCCTCAGAGAGTTTCGTACAGGAGGATTCAACATTTTCTGCAGCTGCTCTTTCTCCTGAGAAGAAGAAGAAGAAAAAATATATCACGTCAGGGAGTTTTTCCATCTCTCTTCCTCTCTCAATCAGGCACGTTCTCTGGGGAGCATTTGAAAAGTGTAGGGGTGTCAGAGGAGGTCGCTGGGGTCAAGTCGTGCTCTGTCGGGCTTACCCTTTGCTTCACCTCGGCATGAGATAATGTAAACAAACCAATTTGCAAAATGAAAGCAGCCCACAATGTCTTACTGGAACAACGTTAGACTTGTATACTCGTGCAAGAAAACTCAAGATATGGTGCGATAGCGGCGGACATCATAAGAGTGATGATTTGTAAGAGTGATGATCGTAAGCGTCATAAATATCTCTGAGTGCTGAGAGGGTTATTACACTGCGCTCAAATTTGCCAGGCGAGATGAACTGCTTCAAGTGGAGCCACTTAAAGGGGTCACCCACCCGGCCATGCTGCAGGCCGTCAGTCACCAGGCTCTGGCCTGTAGAAGGTGAAAGCCTGCCTCCTGTCAGGACCTACAGAAGATTAGCTCTGACAGGGTTCTTTGTGTTGTGTGTCAAATTTATGAAAGATGCCTCCCTCTTTGTTCCATCTGAGGTCAATGTGCATTTAGTTCTCTGTGTATGACTCACAGTGACCGGTAAAGGGAAAATAAACTGAAGAAAGGCAGATGATGGAGACGTTTAGCACAGAGTAGGAAAATGATGTGGGAGAAGCGTACTTAAACAAAAAGCATTCAAATGCTTTTGTAAACTCCTTCCACAGTGGAAACATTACAAACTCCCTGTTCACTGTTCCCATGTGAATGAAAAAGGTTTGCTGTGGGTCATGTCTTATTCAACACGGTGTAACCTTTAACCTCTGTCGCTTAATACGCTCTTAATGACATGCCTGGGGTTTTGGAAAATCAGTTAAATGATGTAGTATCACTCACATGAGCTTTTTCTGGATTAAAGCTGAAAAACAGCTTTAATTCAATGGTTAAAACTTTGGACTACTGACTGAAAGCTCGTTAGATTAAAACACAGGGCTGCCAATCTGCCACTGATGGGCCCCTGGGCAAGGCCCTTAACTGCTCAGCAATATCATTGAGATAAATGCAAGTCACTCTGGATAAGAAATTAATTGACAATAATGTCATAAAATGAGACTCTGTGGCACTTAAATTTAATCAATGCATGAAAAAATATTTTGTGCTGTAAAAACACTGCTATGATTTGAAATAAATGAGACTAAAGCTTTATTTTAGGCTGCATAGGAAAGTGGTCTATATTAGGAATGTGTGTTATGTAAAAGACTCAAGCCTGACCTTGTGCTCAATCATGCTGCTGATCTCAGGCAGGAAGTTCTGGGTAATGATGCGAAAAAGGTGCCGGTCCTGAGGAGAGGTTTTGTCCTTAATGCTTTCAGTCAGCCTGGTCCACTGCTCTTCATTTTCACACACCAGAGACCAGGTTCCACGCTCACGCACTATCACAACACACACACAGGTTCTCACCATCATGATCAGTATTCAGATCATAAACAGGGATGTAATAAGTGCTAATCACTGAGCGTTAAACATCTGCCAAGAATTACAGGTCCTTTAAAAAGCACTCGTGTTCATGGTTTGTCATTTATTAGTGGACTATCTCACCTTTAGTCAGCTGTGGCTCTTCCTCTCTATTCTCTTCCTCTTTCGGAGATTCAATCTCACTAAAATAGATAAAGGACCAGGAGATGTCAAATTAAGCTGTTTTTACACTTCACAGAAGAACCAGCATCTCTGTGCTAGTGTGAAATACGTGACTTATGTTACAACACACTATGACAACATTAGGTAGTCTAAGTAGGGTCTCTGAAGCGTAGCCAGGGGATCTGTAATTCTTTGCTTATATTTGATGGGGTTTAGGCCTATAAATGTCATCTTATTGGTCAGGATATAAAAAGTGCATGATGTCATTTATCACAACAATTGTGGAAAAAATGTGTTTAAAGTTTAGAAGTACTCCACTGTGAATAAAGCAGAAACGACAGAGCTTTTTAAAACCCGCCCTATTCAACCAAGCTTGCAGCTGCTTTGCATAGGATGGCACTGACAGTTGAGAAAAGCTGCCTAGATTCACGTTTATCTCAGGGGATAATAATAGACTCAACACAATCTTCAGCTATTTTATGCATATACACTGATCAGGCATAACACTGATGATCTCCTCATCATGGCACCTGTTAGTGGGTGGGATATATTAGGCAGCAAGTCAACATTTTGTCCTCAAAGTTGATGTGTTAGAAGCAGGAAAAATGGACAAGTGTAAGGATTTGAGCGAGTTTGACAAAGGGACAAATTGTGATGGCTAGACCACTGGATCAGAGCATCTCCAAAACTGCAGCTCTTGTGGGGTGTTCCCGGTCTGCAGTGGTCAGTATCTATCAAAAGTGGTCCAAGGAAGGAACAGTGGTGAACCGGAGACAGGGTCATGGGCGGCCAAGGCTCATTGATGCACGTGGGGAGCGAAGGCTGGCCCGTGTGATCCGATCCAACAGACAAGCTACTGTTGCTCAAACTGCTGAAGAATTTAATGCTGGTTCTGATAGAAAGGTGTCAGAATACACAGTGCAGGACGGGTCAGGGCTGTTTTGGCAGCAAAAGCAGGACCAACACAATATTAGGCAGGCGGTCATAATGTTATGCCTGATCGGTGTACAAATATATGAAAGAGTCTTACACTGGTGACAAATCTTCATGCTTATTTTTCGGTGGTCTTCCCCGGCGCTTTTTCTCAGGTGCTCTCATTTCAGAGAATTCACTGTCACAAGAAATAGAAACATGTTTTTACTCCACTGTTCACATGATCTTGAGTAAACTGTTCGCATGAAAACTGCATTAAACCTTCTGTTATAAAGTCTCATGTCCTTAAGCTTACCCGAACTCGGAGGTCGTCTTCTTGACGGGTTCTTCTTTATACAGGCGAGTGCCGTAGAAGTACCAGTAAAGGGCACCATGTCCATCCTGACCCAGAGGCTCGACACGCAAGCTGTCTGCTTCCAGGCCCTGAGAGAAAAGGTCAAGAACAACAAAATGACACTTCAGTCCAAAAACGAAAAGAAAGAAAGAACATTTAAAAGATTAGAAATACAGCTTTTAATAACTTATAAAAGATTACTGCAGTACTGAAATGATTACGATTCTTTGTGGAAAACCGAAATCCCATGTTTGCTTTAATGAAACATCATTAACAGGTCATTTTTCTATTTCCAGCCATAGTTCTTAGATTTTGGAGAGTGATTTAATTACTACGTTATTACAGTAAAACCACCATGAAGTACCGAGTCTACACATTAGCATTGTTCATCTTTTTGGTTTTCAAGGCAGGTTTTTGCTTAATAAGGCTGAGCAATAAAAGTTATCCTATCTATCATTTTTGTCTCCATGAAAGACTCTAAACACTACAGCCCTAATCTGTTTTTTCAGTAGGGATGTGTTTCTATAAGAACAGCTTTATTCTTACCTTAAGCAGATCGAAGACGTCGGCGGCGTCTAAACGGTAGTCGCACAGCCTGTGCAGGATCTCCACCTGAGTGCGGACCGAGAGCTCCTCAAAACATCTCTCCTTCAGAGGGTTTGGTTTTCCCTCCTCCAGCTCCCAGCGGTAGTTGATGATGTCCTCCAGGTATCTGCGGAAAGCCTGAGGCCTGACAGGAGGAATGAGATGTACGGCATTTAGCTACTTTTAATCTTGCTCCAATTTTGAATGAAAATCTATCATGGCTGATTATCACTTTATTGCTATTTATTCTGTTATTTATTCCTTCATTCATCCTCAGTAAGAGCTTTTTCCTGGTCAGGGTTGTGGTGGATCCAGAGTCCAGTGGGCATGAGTTGGGAATATGCCCTGGAAGGGTTGAGTCAGGAAGGGCATCCGGGGTAAAACCTGTGCCAAATCAGAACATGCGGACCAAATGATCCACTGAGGCGACCCTGAACAGGCAGCAGCTGAAAGACCACCACCAACTAAAGTAAAGTTACATTTTCTGTTTCCACCCAGAAACCAAGAGATTAGGGAACTTCTATGCTCAAATGTGTACAGTACAGTTACCAGACCAAAAGATACACAACTCAACCTCAATTTATCTGAAAGCCATCATTATATTACTGACTGAATGAACAGCAATGTATGCATATGGTTGAAAGGGTTGAAGGCCCAGAAAAGATACAACAACCGTCTACTTGGCTCTATTATCACGTTGGTTTTGACTGGGCAAACAAGCATTAGTTCTGGGTCACATTGTTTGGCTTCATCTAAAAGCAAGGAGAACTGGAGTTCCTGCTAGGATGCACAGAAACAAGAGGCCAGGCCAGGGGTGAACCCCGCCACAACGCAGACAAGAAAGAGAGCAGAACGGAGGGAAAGAATGGGCTTATCTGGAGAAAGCAGAATGCACTCACACACAGCTGCAGGCCCCCCACTATCCTATCACTCCCTCTGTCTTTTTCTCCCTCCTCCTCCTCCTCCTCCTCCGGGACACTCGGCAAGTGTGTGTGGATGAAAAGGCCAGGGCCCAGCAGCTGTCCAGTCCAATAAATCCTGACGTCCTGTTAACCACATGCTCCAGCAAGGTCATTTCTACCTGTGGTACGTAGCTATAGCTGCTACTCTACCTGATGAGATATGCATGCCCCTGAGGGATCAAGCCATTTATCACAGTGGCTGACTCAACCACTAACGCAAAACACCCATTACGGGAAACAGGGCTACAGCTGCCTCAGGCAAACCGGGCAGAAAGGTTTGAGCATGTCATGACGATGTGGTGGGTCAGCCCAACCTGCTGCACTAGCTATGACACATTCTTCATGGAGTGCTGATGAAGGTTGCGAAAATGATGTCAAGCCTCCAAACCAGTACACATGGAGTTGAGAGAGAGAGAGAGAGAGAGAAAATACAAACTTACGTTATGTCGCTTCGCTGGTAACATCCCTGCAGGAGACAGCAGACAAGCTCCGAGAGGAAGTCTCTGTCCTGTTTCAGCAGCGCTTCTTCCAGCTCCTAAGACACAGAGCAGCAGGGAGCAGAGGTCAGCCATTTTTACAGGGTTTTACAAGCACCGCTTTTACCAAGTTATGAGAGCATATCGGGTTTAACGACTGGGGTCGCCCCCTTTTTAATGGGAGCAATGCTTCACCTCTATAAAGTATTAACACTGACCAGGGTTGAGTTCCTGAGTTTGGACAGAGATTGAAGGTATTTGTGACTCATTTAGACATTCCAGTTCATGGACAATAACTTTGGCTTACTGAAGTGAGAAGTGCAGACTGTGTACAGACATGAATAAATAACAAGCACGTTATGTCTGTATCATAAAAGCATCCTGTAAATCTAGATCGTCCAATTTTAGCAACAGTCAAGGCTGCAGACATGAACAACACCGAACAACAACTCACTTTATACCACTGCTCTATTACCTTCTCCACTCTGATTGGTCAGAATGTGTTCATTAATTTTCTTTAACATCAGAGCTGATATTAAGGCCAGCTGTTGATTTTATATTCATATGATCTCCTTAACTTCTTATCTATCCATCCATCCAGTCCAAAGTGTATGGAGAACACACCAGTGTAATTCTAAACCTAACCAAGTAAATGCATACAATTTAATGATGGTGTTTTCAGTGGTTTTCTGTCAGGAGATGTTTATTCACAATTACAACATTTCTGGAATGAGTCACCGGTCAGTGTGTCAACACTTCAGGAGGACTGCAATTTCTGGGTAACGTGACAACATGCGTTGTTGGTTTAACTTTAAGAGATGGGGAAGGAAAAGAGAGAGAGAGAGAGAGAGAGAGAGAGGCAAGTGCAAGAACAAGTGTTTACAGCTGCTACAACATAAGTGATACCATGAAAAAGCTGTTTTGGTGCTGGTCAGTTATTTGAGAATATGTAATTGCAAATTGATGTGGTATACGAGGGAAAAAAAACACTCCAGGACATGTCCTTATAGGAAATTTATCATAACAATATCCTCTGTTTTGGTTCGACAGCGTCAAGACTGTATTTCAATAAAAAAAAAATAAAAAATGCCTCAAGGCTCTCAGCAAGGTTCCTGCAGCTGAGGTTCAAGTTCAACCTTGACCCCTTCTCCGGCCTGGCGCTGTGCGCTCGCTATTCAGGCTTTATGAAGCGGCAATAAGCAGGAGAGTAAACTTCGGCATGCTGAAAGAAAACCAAGCCAAAACACTTGGCACCAGAAGGAGCCCAAAAGAACACGGCAACCAAACCACCTCCTTCTCCTGCTCCGAAGCACCACCCTTCCCAGAATGCACTGCTGCAAGATAGCTGAGAGGGCAGATATGCAAATTCACACTCTACCCCTCCACCCTTCCCCTGTGGCCCCATGTCCATTTCACTTAGCTCCCGCCTTCGCAAGATGAAGCATAGCAACCTCACTGAGCTGTTTGGACCCCTGTCTCAAGGACTCGAGTTTGCTTGCTTGGTTCCTCTGGCAACAGAGAGCACTTTTTGACCTCAGCCCCAAACATCATCCTCCCCCCCTTTCCTGCTGAAGAGCCCAGTGACACTCCAACATTAACTCAAGGGCAGACCTCAATTCATTGTGGGATTCACTCATGCTGCAGATTGCCACCTCTCTCCAGAGAGACGGCAGAAAGAGCTGGGGTTGCCAAAGGTCAGCTAACACACCTCCTGGCTACGCAGAGCCACGGAAAACCTGAAGGACGGCGTCAGCAGGATGAAAAACACACACGCACACAGAGATAGAGAGATAGAGAGAGCTTAAACAATGATAAGACACATGTTTGTGCTTAGGGTGTGAGAACAAAAATCCACAGACTCCTTATATCAAGCTCTGACAAAGAAAACACCAAGTGTCTAGGGGTTTTTTTTTTTGGAAATGCTGAGCCAACTGAACTTCCTGAGAGGATCTTAATGAGCAATTTAAAAGCTATCGATTTGCTCGCTCAGGTGTTCAGCAGAAGAAAGAATGGATGTGTCAGAGTCTTATTTGAAGGAGTCAATTGGTGTGGAATTGAGTTTGAAAGGTGACTGGCGTGGCTGTCAAGTGGGGTGCAAGCAACAAAAACAAGGTCGTGATCCTGCCGTAATCAGGAGCCCTTTTTCATTGCCGAATTTATATTCACATCATGACATTTTACTTCAAGTCTTCCGTTCAAAGCGCCCACTTCACATCCACTTCAGTGCATCTTCTCGGATCAGGGTCGCCTCTCATTATAACTGCTCAGAATGAATATTAATTCCTTCGTATCTTCTTCGATGGAGCCCAAGAAAGCAGATGAGCTGAAATTCATTTCCTTTTGTACTCAGGAGTAAACTGATGTCCTGAACAGAGTCTGCTGTATTTCTGCTGTATAGCAGCATGCCACACTGGTGACAGTTTGGAGCCGGTCAGGAGAGATGGGTCGCTTCTGCGAGGCTCCTCAGATCCTCGGTCATGCTCACGCACACTTCTTGGTCCCCTGACAACCAATGAGCTGAAGAGAGCGCATATATCAGTGAAGGCTGCACTTTGATCACACTTCAAACCTGAGTCCGGCTGTGGGGGATTAGCACCACCGCACGCCGGCTTTGAAGTGCCATTCAGCAGCTCAGATGGCAAAGGAGGGGAATTAATGTGGTGTGTATGGCCTCTTTCTTCCGCACAAGCCAACTCTCCCTCAACAGCTGGAAATTTAAACCTACCCAGTCCCGCAACTCCTCACTCACTGTTTGGGAACATCCAGGGCATCAAAGTGGGCAGTTTTCGTTCCAGAATACAAAAGAACTGCCTAAACACGTTTGTTACTAAATCTGAGTGAACATGAGTACATGACCACATGGTGCATCCTAGATAAAGGGCTGAAATTCCTTGAGGTAATTTTCCACAAACCCTGTAATCTAGACTTATAAGTATTATTATTATTAGCAGTAGTACTCAATAATTATCATTCACATTTAATTTGTTTGATTAAATGTTAATTCTAATTAAATTTATTACGATTATTTTATTTAAAAGGAAACTGTAAACTCTTAATACAGGGTCGAAATAAGACGTCTCTAAATCCTGTCTCCTTTCTCCAGCTTTCACAGCTGATTCTCTAAATAAAGTCTTAAGGAGGCTTACAGCAATCCTTCCCTCTATTTGTCTTGGGAAAGCTGAACATCCCTTCTAATTTTCCTCTTCTAAAACATTTTCATTCCCATTTTTATAGCCAACCGGCATTTTTCTTTTTTTTTTCAGCTCCACACAACCATCCACATCATGGTCTAAGCCCAAACACCTGTCCCAGACACAGGTGGTTTCAGATCGGACCTGGAGTTCTGCCATTTAGGCTGCCAGGAAACGTGGCTGCTTGAGAGACCAGACTGAGAATCAATGCCAAGAAAGACATAAAAGCTTCCTAATGATGGTTTATTTACCCAAAATGTTGTCAGACAAATGATTTAAGCTGAGTTTGGCAGTCGAGCCGCATGTGTCCCCAAGAAGCAGAAAAACTCCTGAGGTTTGTGCTTTTTCTCCCAGCATACAGATACAGAATATTAGACTGAATCAATGCCTACATGCAGTTCGAACCTCATATGAACCATGAATTTCACTGGATTTATGTTTATTCACATGCACTAGATGTCTGAAGACCACTGAACCCATATGTGATTCTTTAACAAACTGTTGAAAGCACACATTTCCCTTCACTGGAGCTAAGAGGCCCAAACCTGTTCCAGCATGAAAATGCCCTGTGCACAAAGTGAGCTCCATGAAGGCATGGATGTTAAGGTTGGAGCAAAAGTGTGTCCTGCACAGAACCCTGAGTCTGACTCAACCCCACCAAATACCTCTGGGATGAACTGAAATACCGACTGTACCCCAAACCTCTTCAACATCATAACATCAGTGCCTGCTCTCACTACTGCTCTTATAGCTGAATGAAATCCCAACAGCCATGTTCTAAGATCTAGGGAAAAGCCTTTCCAGAAGAGTGGAGCTTATTATAACAGAATATTTGAAATCTGGAATGGGATGTTCAACAAAAACACCAGTGTAATGGTCAGGTGTCTGTCCACAGCTGCATTTTATTGACTATGTACTTGTGCTTTGCGCAATGACAGTTTAATCTAATATACCGGAATCCAATCCCGAGCTCCACTATGATTCACAGAATTACAGGCATCCAATCCAACCAAAAATCATTATAGTATTAAGTCACCCGAATGACCTGGACCTCTTGGTGGTCCAGCAGCAGGACCCTGCGCTCTCATTGCCACGGCCCGTGTTCGATTACTGGGCAGGGCGCTAACCCATCCACTGTCCCAAGCCCAGATAAAATGGGAGGGTAGTGTGAGGAAGGGCATCTCACGTAAAACCTGTGCCAAATCAAAACACGGGGACCAAATGATCCGCTGTGGCGACCCTGAACAAGGAGCAGCCGAAAGAACACCACCTGAATGACCTAGGCTTATAATTACCATCTTTAAGCTTTGCAGGTGAGAAACCAAAATAGCTACATTACAAACCGCATAAGCTGACTCAGTGTTACTCTCTATGATGGCAAACAACTCCAAGCCTACAGCTTCATCTTCTGAAGGCAAATGACTGCTGAAGGCAAATGACCCCTGAACACAAATGACCCCCGAGTGCTCAACCTGCCTTGAAAAACAGTTGATCAGGCATTTTTGCTTGGCTTGTGTCAGCAGTCTTCGAGGCCTTGGAGGCCAGGTGAAAGCAGAACGTTCCCTCTATCAGTTGTTGATGCACACCAGAGGCCTACTACAGATGGTGGGGAGCAGTTAACAGCCGTTGCTACTTAAGAGGAATACGGGGGATGGGTGGGGACATCTCCACCATGTAAAGACTTGTCTCCCTTGGCAAAACTTGCCCCTCCTTCTCACAAACAACCTTCATAGCCATGTCTTCTGCCATGCTGGGTTCTGTGTGCAGAGAATGAGCAAAGATCTGTACCTCATGATGGATCTCACTTTAAAACACAGGACAAAATTCAACGGATTATTGAGAACATAGTTATTTCCAAAAAGACTATCTTGAGTATTTTATAGATGGGAGAAGATTTCCGGACACATCTCTGTTAAATAACGTTTGTTAGAAAGTATTTTCAGTCAAGTTGCATGATCTCTGTATAAATCTCACTTTGACCTTGATCATTCGAAGGTCATGTGATCACATCACTTCCTACCTGTTGTAGGAACCTAATAACTTGAATGTAGACCAGTGAATTGTTCCAAATTCTGACATTAACATCATCTACACTTTAGCATTTGAGCCTCAGTCAATTCTTACTTTTGGTTTGAATTGGAGAAGGAACTGGTAGTTGACATGATTGACGAATAGAAAATGGTGTGTTTTTTTTCTGGCTATATGTTGGGAATTATAAGCTGTGACCTTAGTAATGTGCACCAAGTAAAGTGAAAAGAGAAGCAAAGTGAAGGCATCTTGACGTGACATCACATCCTGAACCCTGGGTTGAGGAGGTCTTTCCAACATTTGAGCAGGAATTCTGACTTCTTTGTTTTTTTCTAGTCGGAAATTGTAATGGTTCATCCAGATTGCAGTGAGAGGCTCCACTGGAATTGGAAAGTCTTGGACAATGCTGAATTGCTCCCGATTCAAATAAGAGATTCACAAAACAATACGTTTTTAAACCGTCTCCAGAAGAAAAGATTAAGTTTTAGTTCTAGAAAGGAGGTCAATGTCATGGCCGGGTAGTCCCACGCCTGCTGGGGTCGAATCACAAACTCGGTGAGGATCATTAGCTTTAAGGAGTTAATCGTCAACGCAGGAAAAACTGCCTCACGTATCCGCTTCCTATCTAAGTGTATGAATCAGACGTAGCTGTGTGTCGGGGTGTCCTTTCCCCATATCTTTTACAAAAGTAATTAGGTCTCAGGCTACACACATGTGCACTGTGAATTTATGGTGACTGCTTCAACCACCACAAAACAATCTGACTGATCAACTACAAAGGTTTATCTAGATAAACTAATAGTAATATGTGACAGATCAACAACTAAAAGTTTTTTTTATTTACACTTAAAGTAAGGAGAATTAGCTAGGATATGTTCCTATGACTCTTTCTATACACTAAGAGATGCTGTTTAAAAGTAACCAGTGTAAAAATGGTTTTTTAATTGTAACCTGAATAAAAGAATTTGTTTGGCCTAACATGTCATCAGAGGAATCGCACCCTGTGAGTCTGTGTCTCTCCAAACAACTGTTCCCAAGAGCAGATGAGTGTGTCTCGCTGAGCTTTTGTTCCAGACTTACTCAATCAGCTTCTCAAAGCACATCAAGTACATCAATACAACAGGCCCAAACACCCTCACACACACCCCTCCCCATGTCTATGTTTGTGTCACGTACTACACAGAGCTCAGGCTTCCCAACACCCAACAGCTAAACTCTTAAGGGTCTGTGGGGTAACACTTGCTGCTTACCCCCACCACCTTACCCAACACACACACACAACCCCCTTTATCACATTCAGCTGTCTAAGGAAAGCCCAAGGTGCAGCCCGTGACGACGCACAAGGCTTCTCGTCTATCTCGAACCCAGCATGTTCCTGCATCACAGTTACCAAAGCTCCCAAACAGCAGATTAGTGCAAAACCGATATCAGTAAACTAAACCATGACTCCGTCTCCAGTTTCACTCCCTGCTCGGCAAACTCCCGGAGAGAGTGTTGTGTGTTTTCTGGAGACAGAGACAGGGAGCCATAGGGAGAGGAAACAATAGAGGCGGCTGAAACAAACCCTAAGGAGTGTGTGCCCCACCCCCCGCCACACACACACACACACCCATGACCAACTCCCCATGTGAAGCCATCTGATGCATGTACTGCCTCCTTCACCTGTCAATCAGGCCTGGGGGAGGGGAGTGAATTACTACAATGTAACTCGGTATGGCTGTTACAGAGACTCTGAGTGTAAAGGCATTATATCTACTCAAGACCTGATCAAGCGAGTGGGGTTTTCTTGGGCTTTACACTGTAAAAGATCTGTTTTTTGCATGTGGCTCATTTGATGAAAGGGGTGTGACGTTATTACCCAAAGCAAAAGATGAATCGGGGACTGTGAAGAAATTTACACCACATCGCGAGTGAATTCTCAGATCTGATTGGCCGGAGAAGGCGCACGTTATTTTTGTATGAACACACAACTCAGACTGTAGCTCAGGCTGTAACAGGAAAAATTAGGTAATATTAATACGCTCATTCTAGTATAGTAACCTTTCTTTGTTTCTTTAATGTAATTTATTCAAATATGTTTTTAACAAAGAAAAACACATGACTGGCGATGCAGAGTTTTGTGTTAGGAGATGTTCATGCATGCAGCGTCAAAGTTTACACTTTCCTGTTTCTCACCTAGCAACATTTTTTGAGAGAGAGAGAGAGAGAGAGAGAGAGAGAGAAAGAGAGAGAACGTGTGTGTGTGAGAGAGAGAAGCAGTGAATGACAGTTGCTGTAATATAAGTGAGAACTGGAACTACACTATATTGCCAAAGGTTTTGGGACACCCCTCCAAATCATTGGATTCAGGTGTTGTGTTTCAGGGGTTGGGCTCGGCCCCTTAGTTCCAGTGAAAGGAACTCTTAATGCTTCAGCTTCATACCAAGACATTTTGGACAATTTCATGCTCCCTACTTTGTGGGAACAGTTTGGGGATGACCCCTTCCTGTTCCAACATGACTGCACACCAGTGCACAAAGCAAGGTCCATAAAGACATGGATGAGTGAGTTTGGTGTGGAGGAACTTGACTGGAGACTGTGAGCCAGACCTTCTCGTCCAACATCAGTGCCTGACCTCACAAATGTGCTTCTAGAGGAACGGTCAAAAATTAACACACTCCTAAACCTTGTGAAAAGCCTTCCCAGAAGAGTTGAAGCTCTTATAGCTGCAAAGGGTGGGACAACTCCGTATTACATCCATGTGCATGTGAAGGCTGATGTCCCAAAACTTTTGGCAATATAGTGTAACTTGTTTCTTAGACGTTCAACTACAAATAAACTGAATAACAAGCTAAAAATAACGAAGCAAATCGATGCAGTATACGCAGAACAACAAAGATCTTTTGTTGTGATCAAAGCAACTCAAGACTGTTCCTAAGAAACTTGGTTTGTCTGAAGGTCTTGTGATGTCTCATGGTTTCAATCGGTTTCAGCGTTATTGTGTTTGTGAGGAATGACGGCTATATGTGATGACCTGGATTCTGTTAAATTCTTCATAAAGTATACCTTTTTTTTCCAGCTTCTGCCGTGTGCGTGTGTTAATTCTACAGTGACAACAAAGATTGGTTTGGCAGATGCTACGTATAAATTGTGTAATTGTTGACATGAAGAAATTTCCTGTTAGGAGCCGTTTATCGCACAAGAGCTAGCAAGAAAGGAGATAAGGTGAAGTCTGGGCATCACAAGGCAGCTGAGACACACAGAGAAAAGCACCATCCTCTTTCTTCCACATACACAAGTTCTCAGATAGTCATGATTAGCTAGAGCTGTTTTGAGAACTGAGAGAGAGATTCCTGTCCCATCCCATACCCTTCAGGAAAACCTTAACCATTCTTGTGCCTTGTTTTCGTGCATGCTTTTTTGTTTTTATTTCACAATATCACTATGCTATGATGACTGTGTTTTACATTTCCACTTAATTTCACTGAAAGCAACATTCCGGGTGTAACAGATAATATTTCCGATCGTTGCGTACTTCCAGTGAAAAGATAAGACGTTAGCGCGATGTCCTGTTTGTTTCGGCTCGACCAGACTGATAATGGTTTGCATCGCAGATACCATGGGAAATCAAACCGGACTGAAAAGTCGGCTAACTTCCTTATCCATGTGCCAAAACTTGGATTTTGGCATTGAGCTTCAACTTGAACTCGAGTGAAAATATACTGTAAGCGAATCAAGTAAGAAAGACACTGCAGACACAGACCATTTACTTTCAGTTCGATCCACCTGCTTCACACACACACACACACACACACAGTTCTGCCAGACTACAGACAAAAATCTCTTATTACAATCAGGCGGTGGAGAGGCTGGAAGAAAAGGCGGCCCAGATGAACTGCAGCACCCAGGCAGGAGCACCTCCACCCTCCAGGGGGAAAAAGGCAAAGAAAGAAAGAGCCACCATCTGTGACTTAGTCATGGTGATGCCAACAGGGAGAGAGCTGGAGCAGCAGCAGTGTGTGAGGAGCATCGTGAATGAGGGCCTATTCAGCACATGCAGAAAGCACACCCACACACACCCACCCACACGTACACACACACACACACTCCCGACACACATAGGGCAATGAGGGGTGCTCTCAAGATGGTGAGTAGAAAAGAACGTGACCAAAAACAGAGAGACTCTTATTAAAAAAAACAAACAAAGCATCTGACAAGATGATCAACATCCATCTATCTATCTTTCTAATGTCGAAGAGGTCCGATTTAAGATCTCTCGTGACATCAAATTGGCAAGACGCTCAAAACCGAGAGCTGGAACTGGTACTGATAATCTGCAAAATATATAAAACATGACACCAAAATAAAGGTACGGTTTAAGCCTCAGGGTAAATGTATATATAAAAGTGGCTGAGAAAACCCGTACGGAAAAGCAACACCCAGTCCAGAACACTTGTTTGTGTTCAGAAAGGCTTTCCGTTAGTCATTTTACATCCTCCCTCAGTCTAATACGCAATGTGTTGACCGAGTTAGAAGATGGCTAATGCGCTCCACCCTACCTCACTACACATTGGGACCGTTCTGACTTTTCTTTATGTTGTTTAAAATACACTATTTTTAATAGCACTGGATTTTTTCAAAGCATTAAACACTATAGATTAAAAAAAAACAAACGTATATATAGAACGTCAAAAAACGTGCACGTGTAATCATTTGAGCACGACCACGACGATAAGTTACTTGCAAAGTTTGGCCACTATTTTACCCACCCCCCCCCGAGCGGACCCGCTTCAGCTTCAAATATGACTTAATTTCTAGTAAGGGATAAGAGTGAGAATGGATGCTCCCTGCTTTTTGTGGTGCATTATGGGACTTTTTTAGGGAGTGAGCTCATGTTACAGTGTATTGGTAGGATTTTACAAGAGAGAGAGAGAGAGAGGGAGAGAGAGAGAGAAAAAGAGAGAGAGAGACCTTAAAATGGCCAACTCCCTGGTCAGTTCCCTAGTGATGTAGGAAGCTGATTGAAACACAGCCTTAGCGATGCAAATAAGAAACCTGGCGCAACAAAGATTCCTGCTTTTTCACAGGATACAGGAAGTCATTTGTAGCACAATATTTCACTTACACTAACTTAATGTGTTAAGCTGCATCACACTTATCTATAACAGCTAAGGGGTCAGGACTAACTAACAGTTAAGAGGTCTAAATCCCCCACCACCGCCTCAACAGCCCGGTCAGGAGCTCAAACATTCACACATGAAAGAAAGAAAAGGTCCACTTCAAATCTGCTTGTTAAGAAAATCCTACATTTCTGTCTACACAGTAATATTAAAAGCACATGCGAGTGCTGCACTGGTCTCAGAGCTCTGTGACAGGTGGTGCACTATGCCCCTGTGATTCGACACAGAATGACCAAATGGCTTTAATTAGCACCTTCACAATAACCTGTGTGATCGCTAAAGGACAAGTGATAATTAGGGCTCTTTAGGCGACTACAATTATCCGCGGATCCAGGTATAAAAGTCGTTAATGATAGGCGTAAATGAGATACAGCTTGACAACCCAAAGGCTGGAGGGACTCACGTCGCCTAATCTCGTTCGGTGTGTGAGTGTGATGATGGACTAATGAAGTTTTGGAAAATGGTGACACGTCAAAGAGAACCCTGCTACACAAAACAAATTATCAGGACAGGTTCATTTTGACAAGATCAAGGGGGCGTGGCACATTCGGTACATGACTTGGCTAGAAAGAACTCAGCCTTGATCCTGACATCTTCACACCATCCTGTGTTTTTTTTTTTCCACCATTGCTGGTGATGCTTGAGTTCCACCCAAGTCTGATGTCTTTTTACGTCCCTGAAAGACAGGAGGGCGGGGTTTAACCCTGCTAGCCCCTTTACACCACCGGCTCTGATTAAGACATACCAAAAATGTCAGGCAACAAACCCAAAATCCTGCACTGTGCCAAGCAGACAGGCGAAACTTCCTGGTAAGAGGGTGTGTACAGTCCAGTACGCTACGCCACGGTCTTCTGGAGCATTCAAGGTCTTTTCAGGGAAGGTTTTTTTTCTTCCCCCCACAGAGTTTCAAGTCTCCCCTCCTGGCAGCTGAGAGCCCCTGTCCTGGGGGGAGATTTTAGGGCTCGTTTCACAGCTACAGTGCTGGGAAATCAAGCGTGCTCAGCTCAGACAAAGAGCGAGGAGATAGCCTGGGCGATCGGGGCCTCTTCCTGCCGAGCTACTGTCTCCTGCAAGCGGGGATGCGGAGAGTGACGGTGAAGTGTAACTGGGGAACAATGTGACAGGAGGCATTTTATAAGGCTGCCAAAAAAGAAAAAAAAAACTCCTCTATTGTTGGGCCGCCGGAACCAAACTGCTGGAGAGAATGGGCTTGTCGGCACCAGCCACCAGGAAACTGGATCACTGTGTGTAGAAAATACAGCCAGTGCAGTTCCAGTTCACAAAGACACCAACAGCGCGAGTATCGATCGTCTGTTTTGCCGAGCAAGACTCTCCTCTGCAGACAAGCACGGAGTGAGGCGAAGTTTCATGCTTCAATTCAGATGTACGTTAATAATCCAGATTATTTAGGCACTGTGTAAACAGACAAACTGAAACTGGAATAAAAGTTGAAATAAGAATTTTTAAATAATATATATTAATATATAACATTAATATATTATATATAATAATATATAACAGACTCCATGATTGTAATGATATAATTTTTTATTTACATCAATTAGATTAGGTTAGTCCATCCAGTCGTCCGGCCTATGCTGGATTACACACTGATCAGGTATAACATCCTGAGCAGTGAGAGGTGAAGTGAATAAGACTGATGATCTCCTCATCATGGCACCTGTTAGTGGGTGGGATATATTAGGCAGCAAGTCAACATTTTGTCTTCAAAGTTGTTAGAAGCAGAAAAAATGGACAAGCGTAAGGATTTGAGCGAATTTGACGAAGGGATAAACTGTGATGGCTAGACCACTGGATCAGAGCATCTCCAAAACTGCAGCTCTTGTGGGGTGTTCCCGGTCTGCAGTGGTCAGTATCTATCAAGGGAGGAACAGTGGTGAACCGGTGACAGGGTCATGGGTAGTCAAGGCCCATTGATGCACGTGGGGAGTGAAGGCTGGCCCGTGTGATCCGATCCAACAGACGTGCTACTATTGCTCAAATAGCTGAAGTTAATGCTGGTTCTGATAGAAAGGGGTCAGAATACACAGTGCATGAAGGGGACCAACACAATATTAGGGCCATAATGTTATTCCTGATTGGTGTAAGAGGAATAAAATACTTCAGGCTACTTGAATTAAAACAAAGCAATGTCAAGCTTAATATTAAAAATGTAAATGTAAAGATGATCATGCATTACATAGACTTACTACACTGAATGATGATAACTGAACAGACAAAAAAAACATGAGTGTTTTATTTGCTGCTGCAGAGAGCAGACCAGATTATTCTAACACCTAGGAGAAGTGAAAGATGCAGATTATTACTCCCAAAAACTATAGATCAATCATAGAAGTAGTAATTTGGCGGTTCAAAATTTTAGGTCAAACCTCAGAATCTTCCTTAAGTCTGGTTTTCGGAGTTTACTGCTATCATGAAGTGGTCAGTTGATCAGTTAATCACCATCCAGGTAAGCTTCCTCCATCAAAACACACACGTGGATGTGCGTGCTTTTTACTGACATGGCTACGCCATTTTTATCAGAACTGAGACACGAATAAGGCGGTAATTTATTGGCTATGCTGATGTGCTAGAGGGTTCATTCTTAGCGCATATTAATGTGCGACACAAAGAGATTTACGTGACGCATCACTGTGAGGTATGTGCTTTGATGAAAAAGACATTAATAATGTACAAGGAAAGGTAACCATTTCTTCTTGGTCTTTTCAGCCGGGTGTTAAAAGCTTAATTGGGATAAGGTCAACCAATCAGTCCAATATAGAAGCAATTTACAAGCTTTTCTGAAGGAATATTGTTAACCAGTAAAGCTGTGTGCCACATTAAAACCCAATTAGCAAGCAAATTGGACGCTAGCTCATCACATCTTCATATTTAATGTTTAAACACCTTTTTTTCTTATATACTGTTTACGCATCATGAGCCGGCACATTGCCAAAAAATGTGTAAATTCATGTATTGAGAGGTTTTATACCACAGCACTCCTGAATTCTTCTCTGGCGATGGAAAAGAATGATATTTATAGCTGCTGTAACATAAGTGACAACAGAGATGAACTTTCTAAGACATTACACGTAACAATAAATGAATAAAGAGTATGAAACAATTATTTTAGACTGTTGCTATAGGGGCAAGTAGAATAAACACTAAATAAATAAATAACAGTGGTAGCAGTATCTCCACTAAACACCAGGATATAGTGCATTATACTGTCTTTGAGTACATTCCTATAACAGCACACCTCAAAATGTTTTATTCCTTAAATATTCTTCAGCCCCAAATATAAATGCACTCTAGTGCTGTATGACCTTCAAACCATTTAATTTCAATAAAAAGACACTGGATAGTGGGTGAGGAGACTGGATGGGTGAGGAGAGCAGGTAAGGATGCTGGGCAAGGACAGCAGGTAAGGATGCTGGGTGGGTGAGGACAGTGAGAGTGGGTGAAGACAGTGGATATGGTCACTGGATGGGTGAGGACAGTGGGTAAAGACACTGTGAGTGGGTGAGGACAGCGGGTGGGTGAGGACAGTGAGTGGGTGAGGATTCTGGGTGAGGACAGTAAGTGGGTGAGGATTCTGGGTGAGGACAGTGAGTGGGTGAGGATTCTGGGTGAGGACAGTGAGTGGGTGAGGATTCTGGGTGAGGACAGTGAGTGGGTGAGGATTCTGGGTGAGGACAGTGAGTGGGTGAGGATTCTGGGTGAGGACAGTGAGTGGGTGAGGATTCTGGGTGAGGACAGTGAGTGGGTGAGGACAGCGGGCGGGTGAGGACAGTGTGAGTGGATGAGAACAGTAAGTTGGGGTAGGATTCTGGGTGAGGATTCTGGGTGAGGACAGTAAGTGGGTGAGAACAGTGTGAATGGGCGAAGACAGTGTGAGTGGGTGAGGATTCTGGGTGAGGACAGTGTGAGTGGGTGAGGATTCTGGGTGAGGACAGTGTGAGTGGGTGAGGATTCTGGGTGAGGACAGTGTGAGTGGGTGAGGATTCTGGGTGAGGACAGTGTGAGTGGGTGAGGATTCTGGGTGAGGACAGTGTGAGTGGGTGAGGATTCTGGGTGAGGACAGTGTGAGTGGGTGAGGATTCTGGGTGAGGACAGTGTGAGTGGGCGAGGACAGTGTGAGTGGGTGAGGACAGTGAGAGTGGGCGAAGACAGTGAGTGGGTGAGGATTCTGGGTGAGGACAGTGTGAGTGGGTGAGGACAGTGAGAGTGGGCGAAGACAGTGGGTATGGTCACTGGGTGGGTGAGGACAGTGGGTAAAGACACTGTGAGCAGGTGAGGACAGCGTGAGTGGATGAGAACAGTAAGCGGGTGAGGACGCTGGACACTGATTAGCCACACGGCTCATATCTGAATACTGCTTTGTGTCTGTTAGAGCGGTTAGTCTGTTTATCAGTATGTGCTGAAAGCAAAGTACTGCTCTGTCTGCCTTCTAACAGATATGTGATTATACACCAAGACTAAAACCACACACACACACGCTACAGTTTAACGCACAGCGCACACACACCCGGCTCAAAGAATCACCCCTAAAGCTAGGACACAACTAAAGAGTGGCATGGAGTGCTGGAAAATAAACACACACAGTGAGCTAAGCAAAGCAACAAGACATCATACCCATGTCATGCCTTTATTACTGAAGGCCTGAAAGTGTGTTCCAGGCTTCAAATAAAAGAGAAAAATCATGTGTAGAAATTGTGCGTCACAACTCACTCCAAACTCGCTTCTTGCACCACAGCTTCGAACATTCACGGCCATAGAGTACAAGTTTACACATTCACGCCACATTTCTCATCCCACACCAGCGCCTTTGCCACTGATAAACCTGGCATTATGAAACACGCACCATGCGCAACACAACTTCCTTGAAGCTTGTTTACACTTCCTTTAAACCAGTATAGCTAGTACCTTAAACAGGCTTTCCTTTCCAGAAAAACCTGTAATCGTGGCACAAGATCAAAAAGGGTTTCACGTTGCCTCAGAGACTTTACATTTCCCTAATGCTCGATGTATAAAGCACGCTCCAGCCCTCGTTAACAGGCAGCACCTCCCGACTCAATGGCGGGGATTACCACTGTTATGTCCAGCGACATGAAAAGACCCTTAACGACGATAAATGACCTGAACTCGACATCTTAATCAAGGCTCAGAATAGACTTCTCGCAACAGGAACTAAGCTGATAGGTTACAGGAAGGACAGCTGGACAGGATTTAGCTAGTGTGATGAGGTTTTACAACTGTTACTGAGACAAATTCCACATAATGCTCGCTTTTTTGTGAATACCAGCAACAATTTTTCCAATTAAACAGCTTGTTAGCTACAACCACTGGAGATCTCCCACTGTAGCGTTAAATACAATAATAATAAAAACGATTGTCTGGAACGTTGTATGTCAAGATTTTTCGCTTTATTTTTCTTTTTGCTCACACTGGGAAAATTCGGTCAATATTTCCCACAACTGCACTTTACACGCTGTATTCATATCATCATCCTCATACATCATTCATACTGTATCTGTATCCTGTACATTTATTTTATAGATTTCTGTACATAGTTCCCTACCAGAAGTTAAACTCAATTTTCACTTTAATCCCATTCCAAGTCTATTTTAATTCTATTTTCAGAATAATCTTTTTTTTTAAAAGCATTTCATTTCACTTTTACTTCCAGCGCCCCCGCAAGTAGCAGCCTTTCCAGCATTACTGCCCAGGTTTGTGGATACTGCTGTTTCCCATTGAGATGAATAAAGTATCTGTCTGTCTATCTATCTGTCTGTCTGTCTGTCTGTCTGTCTGTCTGTCTGTCTATCTATCTATCTATATGTCTATCTGTCTATCTATGTCCATCCATCTATCTATCTATCTATCTATATCTATCTATCTGTCTATCTATCTATCTATCCATCTGTCCATCTATCTATCTATCTATCTATCTATCTATCTATCTATCTATCTAGCTATCTATCTAGCTATCTATCTAGCTATCTATCTAGCTATCTATCTAGCTATCTATCTAGCTATCTATGACTCTGTCTCTGTCCATCTATCTATCTATGTCCATCTATCTATGTCCATCTATCTATCTATCTATCTATCTATCCATCCATCTATCTATGTCCATCTGTCCATCTATCTATCTATCTATCTATGACTCTGTCCATCTGTCCATCTATCTATCTAGCTATCTATCTAGCTATCTATGACTCTGTCTCTGTCCATCTATCTATCTATGTCCATCTATCTATGTCCATCTGTCCATCTATCTATCTATCTATCTATCTATCTATCTATCTATCTATGACTATCTGTCCATCTGTCCATCTATCTATCTATCTATGACTATCTGTCCATCTGTCCATCTATCTGTCCATCCATCTATCTATGTCCATCTGTCCATCTATCTATCTATCTATGACTATCTGTCCATCTATCTATCTATCTATCTATCTATCTATCTATCTATCTATCTATCTATCTATGTCCATCCATCTATCTATGTCCATCCATCCATCTATCTATGTCTATCTATCTATCTATGTCCATCCATCCATGTCTGTCTATATGTCTGTCTAAGACTATCTATCTATCTATCTATCTATCTATCTATCTATCTATCTATCTATCTATCTCCATCCATCTATGTCTATCTATCTATCTGTCTGTCTATGTCCATCTATCTATCTATGTCCATCTATCTATCTGTCTGTCTATGTCCATCTATCTATCTATGTCCATCTATCTATCTGTCTGTCTATGTCCATCTATCTATCTATGTCCATCTATCTATCTATCTATCTATCTATCTATCTATCTATCTATGTCCATCCATCTATCTATCTATGTCCATCTATCTATCTATGTCCATCTATCTATCTATGTCCATCTATCTATCTATCTATCTATCTATCTATCTATCTATCTATCTATCTATCTATCTGTGTCCATCCATCCATCTATCTATCTATATGTCTATGTCTGTCTATCTATCTATGTCTGTCTGTCTTACATCGTTCAGCTTTAATCTAATGAACATCAGGATTTGATCAGGGATTGAAATTTTGCTCCATAGTAAATGTGTGTGGTTAAGATGCATGCACAAACGAACGTTCAGGAAAGACTGCAGCTTTTTAACTCTATATATAGTATGGATAAAAATGTCAATGTCACCAGAGAGCAGGTTTTTTACAGCGTTATTTCTCTGAATAAACTCCAAAATTCAGCAACCTTTGCTTCACTTCCCTTCAAACACCACAGTTACTTCAATATCACTTCCCTAACTGAGGTGGTTTGCAGTAAAGATGCTGATTTTGAGTCAGGGAGCCCTCCACAAATCCATTCCCCGAGTCCATAAACATGACGTATGAAAGGGCGTACTCGAGTCACGGTTTGGAAAGAATACTACAAACGTGAAACAAAGTAAACCTGCAACTGTTGAAAGAACATGCTTTCTACTATAAAACAAGTGCAGAATCGGTCCTGGGTGTGTTCTCTGGTACTCTGACTCAGTGAGAAAACACCCTGAATCTCATCTTCATCAGTTCCCATCACAAAACCATAGCAAGTTTCTGATCCCAAAATAGGTTGGCATGGAACTTCTCACTGGTCTGGTTTGTTGATAACGCATGTAATCACGTTAAACCATTTTAGCGCCGAGATCAGGGATCAGTTTAATGAAACTCCGGTGGTGTGAGATACTCGTTTCATGCTGATCTTGCAACTTATATTTTGTAATCCATTCACCTTCAGTAATCATGTCTGCTGCCTGTCAGATATGTCATATTTATGAGCCTGAATGGCACTGTGACATCGCAATTATGACACGGGAACTCGTGAGCCGAGTTGGGGGGGGGTCGTGTCAATAACGAAACGTCACAATATGACCGAGATGTACATGATCATTATGCCAGTCCATCATTGTAGGACACGACGCACACACTCATTCACACACAGGGGCACAGGTATACTAATCCATATACGAGAATGTTTTGTGAAGACAGAGGAAACCCAGTGAGAACACACCCACAAAAAAACCAAAAAAAAAACCAACTCTAAACAGACAGTAACCACGGGTCGAACCAGGCAATCTGGAGCTGTGCTTATCTCTTATCTACTTTGATCCAACACAAAGATCCCTCGAAACAACAAGACAGGGCCGAGGACAAGTCCCGACATCTTCATCTGACCCAAATGCATACAGCACAGACAAGAAAGATGCTCTGGCTGTATAAAAAAAATGAAATCACCAAAAAAGCACAAAGTACAGCGCAGGACGGCTTTAAATCCGCTTTGTGTCCTCCTTGTGAGAGGTTTCCTGGGGACTCAGCGTGTGATGTGTAAAGCTTCAACGCTCTCTTTTTAACAACAAAGCGATGCCAAGTGTGTTTCACACCTCTGGGGGGTGGAAAAAAGTGGGGGGGTCGAGTGATACATCCAAGACGCTGTTTTTTTTGGCAAGCGTACTACCAAATAGTAAAACTTGTAGCACATGCTACCGTCAGCAAAATTGCAAAACAGCACTTTTCGAATACATGAGTCAGATTCAGCCTGAAGCACTCAGTCTCTGTTCTAAATGACTCACGAACAATGAGGCTTGGCTGATGACTAGCAATAAACTCATCCTGAACTTGGCTTTAAACGTTTTAGAAAAGAAAGAAAGAAAGAAAGAAAGAAAGAAAGAAAGAAAGAAAGAAAGAAAGAAAGGGAAGTGACTAGACAAGCTAGAGATGGAGAGAAAAGTTGAATTATAAGGCGTATAACTTTATGAGAACAACATATAGATGTGTACTGGCAATCAGGTACACATCTGAACACTTTATAAATGTGAGTTTATTATTATTATTATTATTATTATTATTATTAAGCAAGAATAAGGTTCATTCAGGCTCACGTAAACCTCAGGCACTTTATCTGATCTCATTTAAAAGATTGTGAGCAGATAAACAAGGTCACAACAAGTTCAAACACTAAAACAATAATAATCATCATAATAATAATACTTTCTACTCTCGTTGAAAACAAGCATTTAATACACCTTTTAAAAACACCATCATCATCATCATCATCACCAACAACTCGGACTTATCCAAATAGTTATGACGTCACATGTGTTTTGAATGTTCGTTGGCCAAGCTAGTTTTGTTTGTTTGTCGATAAATAAAACGAAGAACAAACACAAAGGGCGAACTTTCTGATCCGATTTGGACTCTCCAAAACAAAACGCTCCAATTTTAAACACACAAGAGTTTGAGTATAAAGTGTTTAAAGAGAAAGAGAGAGAGCACAAAGCTAGGGTTATAAGGGTTAGGGTTAGGTGCGCGTGAGACAATAGTTGCGACAGTTGGGTCGTTTTCAGACTCTTCAGAAGAAAGCAACAGGGCGTTGAAACGAATGTATTAGACATAGATTTGAGTCTAGTCAGTGACTCTTTACCTCGATTTCAAAGTCTGGTAAGTTGAACGCCGTCCTGAAGAGTGAGCAGAAGTGCGCTATGGCGGGGACTTCCCACCAAGACTGGATCTCCTCCACAGAAACAGTACATCCCTGGGACATTTTTATATATATATATCACTCCGAAAACCGATTCGAGTATTTCTCACATGAAGTGTGGCTCGTTGACGAAACTATCCGAGTTCCTCTCTTCCCTTCTCCTTTCCTTTTTGCCATAGGACTTTCTTTAACTGAACAGCAAAACTTGCTCAGTTGCCATCGCGACCCAGTGGACTTAGTACTACAATCTGTTTCAATCACGATTTCACAACAAGGAGAACAGATGGGGCTGGGACGTACCATTATTCAACCACACACGGGGGGAGGACGCGAACCAAAACAAAGTAGACGCGGAATGAAACGGAGGGTGTTTTTACGAAATGGTCATTCTGGCACAACAACAGACGATCTGAAATGACAACTAAATCAAAGTTTTGAGGAAACTCCCAAACGACGTATAATCGACAGTTCTTTATTTTTTCCGTGGGAACCGCCTACGCGCTAAGATGGTGCGACCCCATTTAAAGGGAAACGCACGCGCCGTTTGGGCTGGAGTTGTGCGCGTGAGGGTGCGCGGCGTTGCCGTAGCTGGGAATTACGATAACATCAAAACAATAGATAAATAAGACACTCAGCGTTTATCATCTCTTATCACAATCCCACACAACTTTTTTTTTTTTTAAATATAATGTTAATCAGTGTTATATTATTAATAAAGTACCGTGCCAATTAGGCAGAATCATCACTCAGCACTGTTTACCAAAAATAATAAAACAGCACAGATTATAAAACATGCAAAGAGCTAGACTTTTACTTCAATGAAAGCAGAGAAGAAGAAAAAAAAACGAATGATAGTAGTGTTAGAATTTGCATTTAATGTTATGAATTAGCGCCACCTGTCGGGGAAAACATGTCACTAGAAAGAGCGTTCAGGTGCTAAAACGCTTATAACGTGACTATTATTACTATTACTACTATTACTAGTGGGCAGCTTTTAGTTCCTTCGAACATGAAGAAATATCAGTGAAATAAAACTTGAAATACATTTTTACTGTATTCTCCATTTTGTTCTGTGATTTCATTTTGTCCTTTTCATAAAGGGTGCCAATAATTTTAGAGTTGCCCTACATGATGTCTACGTGAGCAACAAGTTATTGTTATTAATGTCACTTAATAAATCCTTATTTCCTAGTTCCTTCTAGCATTTTTTCTAGCAAAAAAAATGTATACGGTCACATGAATGTAATATGGAGTTGTCCCACCC
Organism: Hemibagrus wyckioides; assembly: GCF_019097595.1. Taxonomy (NCBI): domain Eukaryota; kingdom Metazoa; phylum Chordata; class Actinopteri; order Siluriformes; family Bagridae; genus Hemibagrus; species Hemibagrus wyckioides. The sequence goes on from NC_080717.1 coordinate 26,708,163, forward strand.
TTTGCAGCTATAACAGCTTCAACTCTTCTGGGAAGGCTTTTCACAAGGTTTAGGAGTGTGTTTATGGGAATTTTTCACCATTCCTCTAGAAGCACATTTGTGAGGTCAGGCACTGATGTTGGACAAGAAGGTCTGGCTTACAGTCTCCGCTCTAATTCATCCCAAAGGTGTTCTATGGGGTTGAGGTTCAGGGTTTGGGCTAAGGGGCCGAGACCAACCCCTGAAAAACACCTGAATTCAATGATTTGGAGGGGTGTCCCAAAACTTTTGGCAATATTGTGTATATATTCTATATAAGTCTATTAAACCTAAATTTTTCACATTTTTGTTCTGTTGGTGAATAATTTAGGTTCCTTTATCCAAGAAATAAATGCATAAAATTAACAAAATTATCTGCCAATAGAATAAGACTATTTCACAATTGTAATTAGGGGAAGTGTAGATAGATAGATAGATAGATAGATAGATAGATAGATAGATAGATAGATAGATAGATAGATAGATAGATAGATAGATAGATAGACAGATGTATTTTATTGATCCCATGAGGGAAATTTTTGTGTTACAGCAGCTTAGTCAGTTACCAGACACAACACACACAAAAATATAAAATGTAAAAAAAGGCAAGGTTTCTTGCCTACCATCCAGAAGGCCTGGGTTCGATTCCCAGCCAATACCAAAACGCCAGCCACTGGATGCAGTGCCAGCTTTACACCTGTGCCAAGTTGACTAGTTGGTCTGCTGTGGTGTATGGTGTTCTTTTTTCAGTAACTATCTATATACTAGAATTACATATACACTATATTGCCAAAAGTTTTGGGACATCCATCCAAATCATTGAATTCAGGGGTTGGGCTCGGCCCCTTAGTTCCAGTGAAAGGTGACTGTTTTAACTTAACAATCAAGTCTCTATGTAGACTCCACCGTGAATGCTCCATTGTCATAAAGTGGCACGAATTTACTCGGAAATCTACGTTTTTAACTAGAATCTTGTGAGTCTTGTGAAAACTATCCCCAGTGGAAAACTGACACGTTTCCTGTGTTGTTCATCAGGGCGACGCTACTCAACCTGGCTAGCAGAATTTACAGTTTGCATTTCCTCCCAGGGAGCCCACAGTCACCTCTACTGGACACTGTAAGGAGTATCCTTTTAACAAGTGAAATTATCTTGAACCTTGTCAAATATATCTAGTTCTAGATACATAAAGTTTTGGGACACCACCCCAAATCATTGAATTCAGGTGTTGTTTTTCAGGGGTTGGGCTCGACCCCTTAGTTCCAGTGAAAGGAACTCTTAATGCTTCAGCTTCATACCAAGACGTTTTGGACAATTTCATGCTCCCAACTTTGTAGGAACAGTTTGGGGATGACCCCTTCCTGTTCCAACATGACTGCACACCAGTGCACAAAGCAAGGTCCATAAAGACATGGATGAGTGAGTTTGGTGTGGAGGAACTTGACTGGCCTGCACAGAGTCCTGACCTCAACCCCACAGAACACCTTTGGGATGAATTAGAGTGGAGACTGTGAGCCAGACCTTCTCGTCCAACATCAGTGCCTGACCTCACAAATGTGCTTCTAGAGGAACGGTCAAAAATTCCCATAAACACACTCCTAAACCTTGTGGAAAGCCTTCCCAGAAGAGTTGAAGCTGTTATAGCTGCGAAGGGCGGGACAACTCCATATTACATTCATGTGCATGGAAGACTTAAACACTGAGACTGTGTCTGAATCCCCAACACTAACTGGAAGGCTGTTCCACAACCGTGGGGCTTTGTAAGAGAAAGCTCTGCCCCCTGATGTAGCCTTTGCTACTTGAGGTACTACCAAATAACCTGCACCCTTTGATCGGAGAGACCATTTATAGATTAGTAATAGTATTTTATAATCAATGTGAAATTTGACTGGGAGCCATTGCAGTGTGGCTAAGATAGGAGTGATGTGTTCATATCTTCTGGTTCTAGTTAGGACTCTAGCTGCTTCGTTCTGGACTAACTGGAGCTTGTTTCAGCTCCTACTGGAACATCCAGACAGTAAGGCATTACGATAAGCCAACCTGGAGGTAACAAAGGCATGAACTAGTGTTTCTGCATCCTAACTGACATCATATTTCTTATCGTAGCAATATTTCTGAGATGAAAGAAGGTTACCCTAGTGATGTTATCTACATGAGCTTCAAATGAAAGACCAGAGTCAATAATCAGACCAGACAGAAAGACAGTTACTCTGTAATCAGAAAGCTTACTTCTAGCCGCATGTGGTCCTAGTACAAGCACCTCTGTCTTGTCAGAGTTAAGCAGGAGGAAGTTAGTGACCATCCAGTGTCTACTGTCCTTTACACATTCTTCAGTCTTCAGTCTTCAATAAACTGGTGTCTCTGATCTGACTTCACTGAAACATATAGCTGTGTGTCATCAGCATAACAGTGGAAGCTAATACCATGTTTACTAATAATTACACCAAGGGGCAGCATGTATAAGGAGAAAAGCAGTGGGCCTAAGACAGAACCTTGTGGAACACCGAACATAAACTTGGTATGCATAGAGAAGTCACCATCTAGATCTACAAACTGATAACGGTCAGTCAAATAAGACCTGAGCCAGGAGAGTGCTGATCCTTTAACGCCAATAACATGTTCTAGCCTATCAAGTAGAGTAGTGTGGTCAATGGTGTCAAAAGCTGCACTAAGATCCAGTAGCACCAGTAAGGAGACACAACCCTGATTACAAGCCAGTAACAGGTCATTGACCACTTTAACCAGTGCTGTCTCTGAGCTATGATGAGGTCTAAATCCTGACTGATACATTTCATGAATGTTATTCCTTTGTAAGTATGAACATAACTGCTGTGCTACAGCCTGTTCTAGGGTCTTGGAGATAAAGGGCAGGTTTGATACTGTCCTATAGTTGGACAGCTGACAGGGGTCAAGGTCCGGTTTTTTAATCAGGGGTTTGATAACCGCTAGCTTAAAAGATTTAGGCATATAGCCAGTGGGAAGGGAAGAATTTATCATTTTTAGAAGGGGTTCGGTAGCTACTGGTAATAGCTGTTTCAGGTAAGACGTGGGTAAGGGATCTAGTATGCAGGTTTTGAAGATGAAATTAGTGAAATTAGATCAGGCTCTTGAAGTGGAGTAAAGCATTCTAAGCTCTGATCAGAAATAGTTATATTATCTACAGGATTATCTATCAGATGGTTTGGTTTTAAATTAAAAGTGTGCGCTTTTCTGCAGTGCTTTTACTCCTAGTCAGTTGTGCTACAGTACTAAATAAAATTTTAGGATTGCTTTTGTTATCTTCGATTAGGGCAGAGAGATATGCTGATCTAGCAGCACTAAGAAAATTTTTGTAGCTCAGAAGGCTTACCTTTCCATGCTAACTGAAATACTGCCAATTTAGTCTGACGCCATTTACGTTCTAGTTTCCTAGCTGATTGCTTTAAAGCTCGTGTGTGTGGTCATTGTACCAGGGTGCTAGTTTCTTCTCTTTAATTATTTTCCTGGAGCTACAGTATCTAGGGTGTTGCGAAACACGGACTCCAGGAAATCAGTCGTCTGATCAAGTTCTGTGGGGTCAGACAGTGAACCAATTATGCGTGATAATTCTGGGAGACTATATTTATATATATATAGAACAGGAGCACGGAGGACGCAGTTTCCACAGCGCTGCACTCAGTCCTCTCTCACGTGGACAATAAAGACACCTATGCCAGAATGCTTTTCCTGGACTTTAGTTCAGTGTTTAACGCTGTCATCCCTTCCAAGTTAGTCACCAAACTTGGAGACGTGGGCATCAACGCATCACTATGCAACTGGCTCCTGGACTTTCTGACCAACAGGCTCCAGCATGTTCGGATAGATCGCCAATGCTCTTCCACCCTCATCCTTGGCACCGGAGTACCACAAGGCTGTGTGCTGAGTCCCTTCCTCTTCTCTCTTCACCTATGACTGCAAGCCTGTACATAGTTCCAACACAATTATCAAGTTTGCAGATGACACCACGGTGATTGGACTCATCAAAGACAATGATGAGTCAGCTTATAGAGAGGAGGTGGACTGTCTAGCTGAGTGGTGCACTGGCAACAACCTGCTGCTCAACACTACAAAGACCAAGGAGCTCATAGTGGACTTTAGGAAGGAGAAAGGTGACACACACACACCTATTCATCTCAATGGAGAGGTGGTGGACTGTGTCACTAGCTTCAAATTCCTGGGTATCCACATCTCCGAGGATTTCTCCTGGACTACCAAAAGCTCCAGTCTGGTCAAGAAGGCTCACCAGCGCCTCTTCTTCCTGAGGGTTCTGAGGAAGAACCATCTCTCTTCAGAAATCCTGGTAAACTTCTACCGTTGCACCATCGAGAGCATCCTGACCAGCTGTATCACTGTCTGGTATGGGAACTGCTTTGTGTCAGCCTGGAAAGCGCTGCAGAGGGTGGTGAAAACTGCACAACTCATCGTAGGAGTTCCACTTCCTAAGATGGAGGACATTTACAGGAAGCATTGTCTCAGCAGAGCATGCAAAATCATAAAGGACTTCTCTCACCCTGCCAATAGCCTCCTGACCAAGACTAGCAGGTTTAGGAACAGCTTTTTCCCCACAGCTGTTTCTTTGCCTAACTCTGCCTCCACCCGATCACACACACATTGACTGAACACATTATTATCAGTGTATATAACCTTTTCTGTATATAACCCTTTCTGTGTACAGTTTACATATACAAATTATTTATCATAGTATACAATATCTTCCTCATTGCACACATCTAAATCATTGCACTCATTGTACATAACTCCTCTGTATACTGTTTACATATTTAATTATTATCATGGTATACAATACCTTCTTTATTGCACCACTATAATCATTTGCTCATTTGCACTCATTGCATTTACTCATTGCATTTACCTCCCACTGTATGCTGTTTATATACTGTTATATATGCAAATTATTTACTGTTATATACTTATTATATATGCTAATTATTTGCACTGTGAAAATGCATTTCTGGTTAGATGCTAACTGTATTTCGTTGCCTTGTACCCACATGTGCAGTGACAATAAAGTTGAATCTAATCTAATCTAATCTATATACTTGTTACAGTATCCAGTAGAGGCCACTGTGGGCTCTCTGAGAGAAAATGTAAACTTTCTGCTAGCCAGGTTGAGTAGCATCGCCCTGATGAACAAGACAGGAAACGTGTCCGTTTTCCACTCGAGACGAATTTAACACAAAATTCTAGTTAAAAAACGTGGATTTCTGAGCAACTTCGTGTCACTTTCCAACAATGGAGCATTCACAGTGGAGTCTGTAGAGAGATAGTAACTTGATGCTTGATTGTTAAGTTATAACAGTCAGCAACAAACTGGAAAAAGCTGTTCTTTGCTCTCTTTTTCCTGGCTCCTCCGCCGAAACCCTCCTGTGTTCTCAGGGTCATCTGATAACCAGCATGTAGGGACACTGACACTAAACACAGCCAGAGGAGGGAAAGTAACAAAAGACAAGAATATTGATACCACACTGACCAAATATTTCTACAGTTCTGGGTGCCTCTGCACTCACTACATGATGTTTTCGATCGGAAACTTTATTAATAGTCAACCATCAATCAACGTCAACCATCAATATCCTCAAATAACTGCCCTTGACCTGCCCCTGACCTCTTTCATTCCCCCCGAACACAACCTCCTCTTATTTCTAGCATTTCAGTTCCTGATATATCTATTACAACCTCGTAATCGACACGTTATTTCATCTCATTTATTCCATAGTTTCCTCATTCACCGTGATGTGTAACAAGCTAATTTACAAATCTTAATTGAATTAGACTAAACTCCATGACTAGCAAGACCTTCATGGGCTTATGTGCTTTATGCTAAATTACAAATCCTAATTTCACTAGCTACCACATTTTAAAACCAAGTCTGAATTAGCTGAGCTTAAGTTTACGAGCTAAATTAAATAATTAGCGTTAACAAAACCAGCTAGCTCATTTTACAGTCTAAGTTATGAAACCTAACTAGCTAGCTATTCCAAATCTAGCTTAACTTAACAATTTTACGAAATAGCAACTTCACAAAAAGGCAATTTATTAAGAAACAAATTGGGAAATTAAGAAGAAGATAAAACAGGTATTTGAGGTATTTGTATTTAATGCACTTCGAAGGCAAAAAATGGAAATCTGAGTTGAAGATATATAAATAAATAAATAAATAAATAAATAAATAAATAAATAAATCTTCCAAAACAGCTCTTAAGTGCAAAAACAAAAGTCACTCGGTTCCCGCTTCATTCCTAATCTGTGATTATTGCGCATGATGAGTGCTGTGTGGATTTGTGTGTGTGGTGTCGTGTTGCATTAGTGTAAAAGTGTGTGTCGCAGCGAGTCATTAGAAGAGGGAGGGACTTGTATAAAGGGACACAATGCTGGTGTTTGTGTAACAGCCCTTGTGTGGCGTCTGGCCCTGTCGGCTCCCTCTTGCTCTCTCTCTCTCTCGCTCCCTCCCTCATTCTCTCTCTCTCACCCTCTTTCTGTCCCCTTCTCTCTCTCTCTTGGTTACGGTTGCTGCACACATTACTTCACAAAGTGAACGAAAGACAAGTGGACACCTCGATTGCACTCCGGATGCACCAACAGAGGTAAGAACACTCCAATCATCACATGCATGTAGTGATGATAATCCAGCCTGCTGTGTTTGAGTGGTGAGGAAAGTTTGTGTGTAGGGAGGAGACAGAGAGAGAGAGAGAGAGAGAGAGAGCAAGGGAGAGAGTAAAAGAGGTAGAGGAAGGGAGGGAGGGAGAAAGAAAAAAAGAAAGAGAGCAGGAGAGATAGAGAGGGAGGGAGACAGAGAAGGAGAGAGAGAAAGAGTGCAGAAGAGAGAGGTAGAGGGAGGGAGCGAGAGAAAAAGAGAGCAGGAGAGAGAAAGAGAGAGAGAGTAAGTGAGTGAGATCGCTGTGCAATTTGGCAGCAGATGAGTGTGAAAGAAATCCGGCTCAGAGAGAGTGGAGAGAAGAAGAAAAAAAGGCATGCCCAGAATGCCACCAGAGCTCCACAAAGAGGGAAAGGGGGACTGAAAGAGACAGAGGAGGACGTGTTCATGCTAAAAAGAAAAGAGAGAGGAAACAGAGAGAGTGGGAAAACTCCTTCCAAACTAGGTGAGTGTACATGCCAGTGTATATGATTTGGATCAAGTGAAAAGGAGGATTGGCCGAGGTAAAAATAGAGCAGGGGTAAAGGGATTATAGAAGAGACGGATTCGTGTGTGACACAAGACGGACAGGGAAGAATGAGGGAAAGACGTGGAAAAAAAACAAAACAACGGCAGTGATGTAGAAGGAGTGGACACGTCAGCGTCCGTTCACGTTATTCTGACAGTGCACTGTGTCCTTAAAATCAACTGAAAAGCAAGAAATAAGTCGAGGAGGTAAAAAATAAATAAAAACAAGTCTTATCTTGTTATATATCACTGATCAGCAGTCACCGAGGGAGAGAGAGAGATTGTGTTACGAGTTTGAGTTGTTGACGGTCATCACCTTCCTCTGCTACTGGCCGACAGGAAGCGGGCTCGTCGTTAAGCCCCTCGTTTGTCCCCTCGCCTTTTCCTGCTAAATCAAGGAGGTCGTAAACCTTTTAGCTGGAAGATGAAAGCAACTTTAACTGATCTGTTGTTAGCTACGTCGTTGAAGCATGACCGTCTGTAAGGACGCTTAATGTCAGTTTACTGCTTTTAGAGTATTATATAATCACTTTTTTATAGATATATGCGAGGCGAGATTGATGTGAGGAACGAAACTCTTCGTGGTGTAGGAAAATACGTGATGCAGTCCGGTGTGGAGGTGTATTACTGTTTGATTATTCGGTCATTTTTCTAGCACATCCTGAGGTATTTTATCCTTCTTATTGTTATCTGTTTATTCTTATACTTACTTCTTGTTATCACTTGCGTTACAGCAGCAACTTGCGCTACACAGTCCTCCCTTCACTTTGTCTCTCAAAGTTAAAAGGACGGGAAAAACAAACCGCCGTGTCTCACAACTCGACTACCTTTCGTTTTACCCTCGACTGTTACACAGTACTGAGACTGGAGACTCCTTCCTTCCATAAATACTGAACTCACAGAAACTTTCACCATTTCAACAATTACACATGTTTAGAATCTCTTTAGATTATGGGGCGTACAAGTCACTGCGAGTAAGCTGTTAGCGAGCACTTAGCTGTGATTTCGTAGACCTCGTGACCGATCGGTGATTTTAGTCATTAGCGCGAAATATAGCAGACTCCACGATATTCGGAGGAGCTTGCAACTTTTCCAAATGATTTTTAAAAATTATTTATTTCTTTTATTGACTCAAGAACAAATACAAACACAGGACAGCAGGGGGGTTAACAAAAATAACATATAAGGGTACACACAGGCAACAGCAATGGGGCACAAAATAAATGAATAAGTAAATAAATAAATAAAATTAAAGACCTATGTCATAACACTCACAGAGCCTTGTCATGAACTATTTTTAAAGCCTTGTCTTTTTTGAATATCGTATGCTTTCAAAATATCCTATAATGTCATTTTTGAACACAGAACAAATAAAGAGCGGTTTATTATTAGTATAATTTTCATTCATGAATATAGAATTTAGTAAATACAAAGATAGAATTTATTAAAGATAGAAGATATTTGTCACTCTGCTCTTCCTTGCAAATTCAGTACATGTCCAAAATAAATTGCACAATCGTCTCAGGACAGGAATGACAGAAAGAGTTGTTCTTTTTAAACTGTAGGGAAAGGTAAGATTTAATTGGGTAGTATTTATAAAACAATTTAAAGGGGATTTCTCTTACTTTATTAGTTCAAATATATTTGTATGGTCCAAACTTTTTTTCCCAGAGGCACGTTATGGAAGAGTTATGGATCCCAGTAACAGTTAAGTTGTTGAAATAGACTTCTGACTTTCTTACTGTTGTAGTGACTGGAAAACATATCTTTCCTACATAAAAATGACCTCGCATTCAACCATCTTTGCTTCACGAACATGAGTATAGCTCATCATAGTAAGTCATTACATATGTGTGTGTTCACTGGTAGGAGTTTAAAAGGAGAATCCTGTGCTTGCAATTTCACCAATACAGGTCAAACAAAGCACAGAAAAACTTCATAAGTTGCAGAAAAATAAAATAAAAATTTTTTTGGCTGCAAAAAAATAGCAAAAAAAACCCTGCCAAACCTGAAAGGACTGATGTGAACAGTTCACAAGAACCACATGTAGCTAATTGGGCATGGAATTAATATTCCCTTTCTTTCTTTTGTAAGAAATACATGAAAAGTATTCGAGCTTGGGACTAGCCATAATCATTCTATGCAGATAGAATGATATTATTTGATATATTGGTCATACTTTGGCGTAATATCTTTAAACATAGTACTTTAATTGCAAAAACAATAAGGTGTAGGTAAAAAAGGATTCTTCGTCCATGCTTAATCATTTATTTGAGAAAGAACTGTGTTGATTTGTGGTGTGTACAAAGATTTCAACCTACTCTGGGATGTGGTTAAGGTGTTGGACTACTGGTCAGAAGGTTGCAAGTTTGAATCCCAGGTCCATCAAGTTGCCAATGCTGGACCCTTGAGCATGGCCCTTAATTCTTAGTTGCACAAAATGAGATAAAATGTAAGGTGCTCTGGATAATGTAATCTGCATCATACAGTCACTCAGATCCATTAAATGCTGCATCCTCATTTAGATGTGATTTTTTCCTCCCAGGTACTGATGAGATGAGGACGAGTTCCACGCATACATTTGGGAAAGAAGTGTGTCTGAGTGTCTGAGTGTGTGTGTGTGTGTGTGTGTAGGATTCTATTACCAAAGGTTGGCTCTCACGTCTTAGACTTAGAGGGCAAACAGAGAGGAAGGATGCCAGAACAAAAAGTTAGGTAAGTCTTTCACGCATAAACAATTTTGTTCGGAGCGTAGATTTATAATTATACAAACACTCAAACATACACCTAGGCATAATCTAGGACATCCTCCTAGTAAATTCTTTCCCTGTGTTTGTGTTTCCTGTCATTCACAGCCTCCCTGCTAAGCTGATTAATGGAGGCGTGGCCGGGCTGGTGGGCGTGACCTGCGTGTTTCCCATTGATCTGGCTAAGACCCGCCTCCAGAATCAGCAGGGTGCTCGGGTCTATAGCGGGATGTGAGTGTTAGTTTCTTGTTTTATGCTTTAACTGAAATGGTTTTTATCAGTCGTACATTTGTACTATTTAATCACTGTCTTTGTGCTGTTGTTATTAATCAGATATTCACCCAAAGCATATAACAGAGACATGCTGGCTAAATGTCGTTAAACATTTGTTTTACACCTGTAAAGTAGTCAAGATTAATGCTTAATCCTTATACAACGATCAGGTATAACACTGTGAGCAGGGAGAGGTGAAGTGAATAAGACTGATGATCTCCTCATCATGGCACCTGTTAGTGGGTGGGATATATTAGGCAGCAGGTCACCTTTTGTCCACTAAGTTGATGTGTTAGAAGCAGGAAGTGTAAGGATTTGAGTGAGTTTGACGAAGGACCAAATTGTTATGGCTAGACCACTGGATCAGAGCATCTCCAAAACTGCAGCTCTTGTGGGGTGTTCCTGGTCTGCAGTGGTCAGTATCTATCTAAGTACTGTAAGTTAAAGGATCTTAAAGGATCTGCTGCTAACATATTAGTGCCAGAGATCTAGTGGAGTCCATGCCGCAAAAGGGGGACCAACACGGTATTAAGCAAGGTGGTCATAAGGTTATGCCTGATGAGTATTTGACTCTGAAGCAGTTTATATAGCAAATCAAATGAGTAGCAGCAAAGTTAATAAGAGTTAAGGTGCTCTCCGAAAAATGGCAGTAAATAAATAAATATAGCTTGGGTGGAACTTCATGTAAGGAATAAAACATGATGTTTATTATGTTTGTAAGAATGCTATGACCGAACGTGTAAACTTGAGCTTAACTTTTTAACCACCCCGTGACATGACCTGTCATTTTCAGTCAAAGTCAAACTCATTATCATTCAGCATACTATACAGTGAAATGAGGTAGCAAGAGCTCTTTTTGTCACTTCTTCATTACACAAACACATTAAACAAAACGGGTTTATCCGTCTCACGGCTCGGGGGAAAGAAGACGTGTAGAAAAGAGACACTGTGGCTGGAGTGAGGGTCATCTTTTATCATCTTCTGTGCCTTCTTTAGGTGCCTTCTTTCAGATTCTGGAAAGTACTGTACCATTGTAACCTGATTCAAATATTCACCCCATTATTTCACCGCCCCCTTTTCGATCCAATAGGAGTTTCAAAATTGGATTCTTTACATTTGGTTGTATGTAAATTCAGCCATTGAGGTTTTCCGCACACGCTGCACAGACAAGAAAGGTTTACGAGAGCGCATTGAGGAAATTTGGCTTTTCTACTCATCCTTATTTGCACAGAGCAGGCCAGATGGCATCTTCTGACGTGAAGTCCGAGAAATTTGAATCTGTCTTCTTGCAAAGTAAACATATTCAGTTTTCTAGGAACTTCACAAATATCCTCATCTCACTGTCACAGATTTTTAGCAAGAATCCCTCTCAAGGTGAAAGAAAAGCCTTGATGCTTCTTATCAGCTAATAAACAACGTCCTTGCTGCTAAACCTCCCATTGTGTGTTTAAGCAGTTGGCCCTTCTTCTTCTTCTTCTTCTTCTTCTTCTTTCTCTTCTTCTTTGGGGTTTTTCCCTTCAGGGGTCTCCACAGCGAATCATCTCTCTCCACCTATCCCTGTCTTCTGCATCCTCAACACTTACACCCACTAGCTTCATATCCTCATTTATTCCATCCATATACCTCCTCTTTGGTCTTCCTCTTTGTCTCCTGCCTGGCAGCTCCATGTCCAACATTCTCCTACCAATATACTCACTCTCCCTCCTCTGGACATGTCCAAACCATCTTAATCTGTCCTCCCTAACTTTGCCCCCCAAACGTCCAACATGAGCTGTCCCTCTGATGTACTCGTTCCTAATCCTGTCCAACCGTGTCACTCCCAAAGAGAACCTCAACATCTTCAGCTCTGCTACCTCCAGCTCTGACTCCTGTCTCTGTCTCAGTGACACTGTCTCTAAACCATACAGCATGGCCGGTCTCACCACTGTCCTGTACACCTTCCCCTTGATTCTTGCCGATATTTTTCTATCACACAGAACTCCTGACACCTTTCTCCACCCATTCCAACCTGCCTGCACTCGCTTCTTTACCTCTTTCCCACACTCTCCATTACTCTGGTCTGTTGACCCCAAGTACTTAAACTCCTGTACCTTCTTCACCTCTTCACCCCGTAATCTTACTGTTCCACTTCCCTCCCTTTCATTCCCACACATGTACTCAGTCTTACTACGACTGACTTTCATTCCTCTTCTCTCCAGCGCAAACCTCCACCTCTCCAGGTTTTCCTCCACCTGCTCCCTGCTCTCACTACAGATCACAATGTCATCTGCAAACATCATTGTCCAAGGAGACTCCTGTCTGACCTCCTCTGACAACTGGTCCATCACCATAGCAAACAGGAAGGGGCTCAGAGCCGATTACTGATGCAGACCGAACTCTTCTGTCTGACCTACAGCACACCTCACCACTGTCCTGCTCCTCTCATACATGTCCTGCACCACTCTGGCATACTTCTCTACTACTCCTGACGACCCACAATAAGAGACAATAACACAAAAAGACTTTTGTTTTTTAACTGTAAAAGTGGTCAAACTGTGATGATCTGGAATTTTGTTAAGCAGCTAAACAAAAGACCTTCTATCATTTCGTCATTAGAAACTTCACTTTGTAGTTTTTACAGCCCTGAAATTAGCTCTGCCCCCCTCCCAGGTACCAGAAGTGCAATTACGTAAGTGAGAAGTGTAGTTCTGGACTTCATTTTCTCTGCTTTAAAACTTACACACTGCCCCTTTAAAAGTGCATGTGGAAAACATTAATCTGTGTTTGTATCCCGAATGGACTTCAGGGCGTAGGTCCGTTCTGGTGGAAATGATTCTCATGTGGCTTCTGTTATAACTCTGACTGATGTGAAGACAATCCTGTGCTCCTACACTTGAAAGCCTCCATATGAAACGCCTGTTTTTTCCTCTGTTTTTTATGTGGTATGCAACAACGAGCTATCACGCTGTGTAGTGGCACTAAAAGACAGCAGAGTCGTAGCAGAAGGGTCTTTTTTTTGGCATCTTTCCCCTTCCTCGTTCGCTTACATAAGAATGCTAGTGAATACCTAAGCGAGTGGAGAGGAAAAGGCAGGCTGCCATGTTCAAGCCACTTTTTCCAGCGTGGCTTTAAAAAGGAGAAAAGGAGAATTTTTTCACTGCTGTGATTCACTGGGAGCTCTGAGTCACGAGTCCATTTATGGTGCTTTATTTAGACATGGGTTAGAGGAGTGGTACTGGAGAATACTGGAGACAGGCTCTTAGCACAGTTTATCAGACTTTCATTTGGACATTGTCCTTGTTTAAACGTTTGCTCACTTTATCATTCAGTTCATCTCAAAGCGTACAGAAGGGAGTCTATGCTGCAAGTTTAGAAATGTAAAAGAAATAAAATAGCTCAGCACAGTGATTTTGGAGCCTCGGGGTTCGACCGCGGTTCCATTCCCATCTGTCTGCAGCCTTCCTTGTTCTCCCCGAGCTTCCAGTTTCCTCTTCCAGTCTAAACACATGCGTCGTAGGCTGATTGGCATCTCTAAAATGTCTGGACTGTGTGAATGTGTTTGCGCTTGTGCCCTGCTTTGCTTCCAGCATGTTTCCGCATTGTGTCCCCGGGGACAGCCTCTATGCTTTCTGTGACTTTGTGTATGATGAGTGAGATGGATGGAAATCTCAGCCATTTATATAGGATTTAGGGAAATCGCTAGCTCAGCACTAAAGACGTTGGGTTACTGATCAGCAGTTTAAATCCCAGAGCCACCAATCTCTGAACTACTCTGTTGTATAAATGATAAAGTTAATATTAAGTATATAAAGTTCTAGACAAGGGTGTCTGAGGAAATGTGAGAAGTGATCTAATGTTACAAAAAGTAGAGATTATCAGAATGTGATTTCCTGGGTCAGAAGAACAAACAACACATGAGTGAAGCAAACAATGCCACCTTCATTCTAAACCTGTAACTTAACCACTATATTATAATATATCATATGACAGTATTCAGCATTTCCATTGTTTTCTGGCAGCTTTATTCCATAAATTTTTTGATTTTTTGCTCATTTTTCTGACTGAAATCTTGTTTGTTTGTTTATTTTTCTATTTTCTGGTGCGAAGGTTGGACTGTTTGACCAAGACGATCAGGACAGAAGGCTACTTTGGGATGTATCGAGGTACTTTTCCACCTCTCCATTAACCCCTGCATTGTCACGTTGTTTCCATTACCTTAATATCTTCTCAATGCTATCCGCTACTGATTAATAGATATATAGAGTAACGTTATGTTCACACATACGGCGACCTGCAACAATAAACCAACTGGAGATTATTCGCATTTAACGAGAGCTGAGAGTGACTTCCGGTGATGTGAGCGACAGAGAGCGTTGGTGACTTAACGTGGACGTGTCCAGCGACGTGACAGTTGAGAAAAGCAAACTTTATGCAAATACGGAGCGACTCTGTGCAGCGAATATCAATGGGAGTGAAGACAGATTCTACGGATTCTACTTTATCTCGTACCATATGGTGCATTTTATACACAAACATCAGATTTCCCTCCAAGAAGCAAGAAAACTGAATCGGAATGCTATTTTAAACTCCATCCACTGCTAAACGTTATCACCATGGCAACCACGTAAAGTACAATAGGAATGGCGATTTGTCACTTCAAAGTACGGTGAACGGACACTTGCAGAGAAAAGAAAGAGAGGAAAATGTGTGAACGTAGCCTGTAGACTAAGGAGTGTGTGAGAAATAAATCACCTGGGGTTTGCTGTTCTGGGAAAATAATCAGTGATAAGGTGGTGTAATTGATGCATGATGCAAAGACCCTCTTTTCCACTAGAGCACGTCCAGAAGGATTGGGTTTCCTGTTAGTAAACTTTCACACTCGTTCTTCTCAGGTGCTGCGGTGAACCTCACCCTCGTAACGCCGGAGAAAGCGATAAAACTTGCAGCCAATGACGTTTTCAGACAAAAGCTCTCCAGGAACGGGTCAGTCCTCCTTTAACACTTTCCCGAAAACACAAGTGTGTGTGTGTGTGTATAAAAATTGTGAGGGTGCTCACATGTTTCAAGACAAACAGTCTTTATTGAATAATCAGACACTGATATAGTTAAGAGATCTGCTGACCAGCTCACATGTTTTTGTGGTTTAAAGGAAGTTACCGTTATGGGGTGAGATCCTCGCAGGCTGTGGGGCAGGAACCTGTCAGGTGGTGGTCACAACCCCGATGGAAATGCTCAAAATACAGCTGCAGGATGCTGGACGATTGGGTAAGTCATGTGTTTACTGATATTTGGCAGATGTCCTTATACACTGGGCAAGCTGAGTGGGTCAAAACCCCTGCAGACCGGGAACACCCCACAAGAGCTGCAGTTTTGGAGATGCTCTGATCCAGTGGTCTAGCCATCACAATTTGGCCCTTCATCAAACTCACTTAAATCCTTACGCTTGTCCATTTTTCCTGCTTCTAACATCAACTTTGAGGACAAAATGTTGACTTCCTGCCTAATATATCCCACCCACTAACAGGTGCCATGATGAGGAGATCATCAGTCTTATTCACTTCACCTCTCACTGCTCAGGTTGTTAGATTATTCCTTACTGTAATTGCACCAAGTCTGGCATTTCGGGACAACAGCAGTACATTATGAAGTCATTCTGCTTGCTTATGTCACTTCCTGTTGATTTTGTCAGACAGGAGCCAAATCCTGAGACCTTTTTTTTTTGTTTCGAGCTAAGTAGATAAAGTAGTCCTGTCATCTGAAAGGATGAATTACACCATTTATTACAGTACATAGAGTAGCCTCTTGGCGGTCCACCTGTTTTCTTTTAAAATGCCACTTAACAGAGGTGTTTTTTGTTCACTGAATAGCTTTTACATAAATATTTATTGACTGAATTAATCAACAGATTTTCCTTAAATTCTTGACCTTTGACCAGAAATGGATTTGAGGGAAATCCACCCAGAATCTGAATAGTCATTGTGAAGCAATTAGAGTTATGTTACCCACAAATCCTCATCAGGCACTTAGTTCTACATGTCTTGTTTTGTTTGGCTTTACAGCGGCACAGAGGACCGTGTCCACCTCGGCTCCCGCCTCCTCGCCGTCTCTGGCGCCGTCTCATCAAGCTGCGGTGCGTCGCTCAGCCACGGCCATAACGCTGGAGCTGCTGAGGACGCAGGGCCTCCGGGGCCTCTACAAGGGCACAGGAGCTACTCTGCTCAGGTTCGGACACGCTTCCTCTTCATTTTATTGTTCGAAAAAATGTGAATGAAAGTGCATCAGGATAACTGAATAACGGCTGGTGAACCCTATAGTTTCTGCTTCACAGCTTTAGGGTCTGAGGTTCGATCCTCGCAGAAAATCACCGGTGCTGATTAACACCTAGAGCGTGAACGATTGGACCACTTTAATGTCTTAGTTCAACATTGGAGATGGTGCTGTGTAAAGTCCAGTTAGGGCTGAAGACCAACTGACTAAAATAGGTTTATTAGCTACATATTGCCCCAGGGGCAACTCTACTCAGGATAAACCGCTTACTGAACATCAGTGAACGAATATATTGTGACTTAAAAATGATTAATTCAAGTTTATTCTTACATACCTGGACCTTGAGGTGGTGCAGTGGTTCACGGGTCCCGTGTCCCTGCTTTCATCCTGAGGTCCTGTTTATGTGAAGTCTATGTAGAGTTTCTCCACCAATCCATGTGGGTTTCCTTTGTAAAACAAGCTAGTAGGTGGATTGGTGTAAATCTTCTCTGAGCTGCAATGCAACTGCAATCCATTCAGCCGGGACTCCGTCTGAGCCTCGGACATTGTTCAGTGTGTGATTTGGGGATATTTTGATGATTATTGTGTTGTGTTGTCAACCCAGGTCAAGTCAAGAAGCTTTTATCGTCATCATTGAGCATTTCAAGGCTTCGGCATGGAGGAGTTGGTGTTGAATCTATAATGAACTCAGATGTTGAGCTAATTTATGAGTTGCTCAGGAGCTCCTGGTTACACAACTCCAACTGACTGTAGATTCATAATCACACTCTCAGGTGTTTATAATCATTTATAATCACACTCTCAGGTGTTTATGGTAATTCACACTCACTGCTGCCACCCAAATGAGTCTGGTTCCTCTAAAGGGTTCTTCTTCTTAGCATCTAAGGGAGTTTTTTTTACTCGCCACAGTCGCCTCAGGCTTGCTCATTAGGGATAAATAATAATAAATTTAAATATAAGTCTTATTAATCTTTTTGTACTATATTTCTCATGTTCTCTAAAGCTGCTTTGAGACGATGTACATTGTTAAAAGCACTATACAAATAAAACTGAATTGAATTGAATTGAATGGAAAAAATCTTAACTGGTGCAGCACACATAGAAATGATGAACTGAAATACTGTTCCTCCAGGACAATGGTGCTCCATAAAACACAGATCTACAAGAGACAACTCAGGACTAAATACATTATAATAATATACACTGTATGAGAAGAAAAGCCTTTACATATACATTACTGCACAGGGAAATTCTTACTTTGCATTTCCCAGCTTTGGAAGTTGAGGGTCAGAGCACAGGGTCAGCCATGATGCAAGTTCCCCCTGGAGCAGGGAGGGTTAAGGGCCTTTGTTTAAGGGCCAAACAGTGCCAGCTTGGCTGTGCTGGGGCTTGACCCCATGTCAAAAAAACGTCAAACCTGGATTGCCGAGGTCGGCTTAGCTGTGTTGAACGTAGACTAGGGAATATTCCTAATAAATGTGAATGTATACAGAGAATAAAATGATTCAGATCTCACTGCTGGTGATGAGTTTGTATCACCATTTGTTCATGACAAGTAACTTCTATTGTAACTTCTTGGAAATCTTTAGATTATCCTTTATCTCCAAACCATGGGGGGGGTAACAAACCTGTGCACCACAAACCGATTTCTCTTTTCTCCACTCAGGGATGTTCCGTTCTCCATGATCTACTTCCCGCTGTTTGCCAAATTTAACGCGGTGGGCCGGAGCGGAGATCTCCCACATGAGCGAGCTCCTTTCCTGCAGTCCTTCGTGTCGGGATGCGCCGCCGGCTCGGTGGCGGCCGTGGCTGTTACTCCGCTGGACGGTGAGACTCAGGCAAGAGAAGAGTGGAGGATCACAGTGTGCACTCTCTCTCTCTTTCTCTCTCTATTTCTTTTGCTACCCTTTAGAAAAGATCAAAGAAAGTTACGAAGAGCTCACATTTCCTTCTGGCTAAATTACAGTGACGGGAAAATGTTTATCTAAGTCCTGCCATCGCGATGTACAAAAGGAATAATGAGAATAATGTGTAAAATGTGTAATCCTTTTCAGACATGTGAGAGCATGTTTAAAACCCTCGGAGAGATGGCAGATGAAGGACAAAAGATTTTTTTTTGAAGTTTACTTGTGAAAGGCTGCATTCAACCACCTCAACAACACAATCCCATAACCACAACACATCACGTCTTCTCAAATAACCCGTAATTAGTCTGACAGGCATGGACTCTTAATGAGAGTTAGAGATTTGTTTACAGTGACGCAGGGTCAGACACAAGAAGCGATGAAATGCAGCTCACAGGCTTGCCACATGCTGAAATTTCTGGACAATCATTTAAACACAGAGAAAATATAACGTACAACTATTAGACTAACGGTTAAGGTCTTAACGATACGATGAGACAGAGAATCCCTGCGTCTCAAAACGCAGTAGTACCTGAGATCATGAATGAGTGCGTCTCAGATCGTAGTCTGTTGAAACGAAGATCCCAAAAGATACCCAGATGGTGTACTGAGATGCTGAAATTTCTATTTCGACATACACCGATCAGCCATAACACTGTGAGCAATAAGACTGAGTATCTCCTCATCATGGCACCTGTTAGTGGGTGGGATATATTAGGCAGCAAGTGAACATTTTGTCCTCAAAGTTGTTAGAAGCAGGCAAAAAAAACCCTGGTGGTTTCTGGACACCTTAGGACCCAGTAGCATTTTGAACGAAACGACACTGATATAGCCAACTTTCTCTATAAAGTATAAAGCACATGCACTTTTTCATCCGGGTTCTCTGGTTTCCTCCTGTGACATCCGTGAAGATGGAGAAGGAAGCAGTTGTGTAAACCTTTTTTGTTTTATTCATGGTGTTTATTTATAGGTGAAAACCGGCAAGCGATTAAGGATGGAAAGAAAAAAACAGAGAAAAATATTACTTACATTGGCTGTAATTAAGTGAAAGTGTAATGGGTTTTTATTCCCCTTCCAGTCATAAAGACTCGTCTTCAGACCCTGCAGAAGGGGGAAGGAGAAGATTCATACCGGGGCATCATCGACTGTACACGGTAAGAGCACATGTCTTGTGTGTTTACCGGTTGGGTAAAATGCAAAATATTCCCCGTCTGAGAGTCATACATTAGTAATATACATATAAAATAACATTCGTCAGGATGTTGTTCTGACTAGATTTGATTTCTTCCGGCCTTCGCCAGGCGCATCCTGAGCCGAGAAGGACCGTCAGCCTTCCTTAAAGGAGCGACGTGTCGAGCTCTGGTCATCGCGCCGCTTTTCGGGATCGCACAAGGCATCTACTTCCTGGGTGTGGGTGAGCAGGTGATGAAGCTGCTGGGATAGAAATGAAGTGTCATATCAGTGAGCAAACACACAGTACTGTTTCAATACGAGGAGAGAGAGAGGGCCTGGTGGTTAGTGAAGGAGTATGTGATTAAAATGAAACAGATGTCCACTTACATAACCAAAGTTCTAGACAAAAAAAGGGCTGTCCATGCGATCATAAGCACTGACGTTGCACACTGAGTGTCTAAAGGATGTAAACAGGGTTCTTTGTACTAAACAGGGAAACAGAAAGAATGTCGGATGAAATCCATCACTAGTACACAAGCATAGTTTGGGATTAAATAAATAAATAAATAAATAAATAAATGGCATGCAAGTGGATCAGAGTTAAACGTAGAAGAAGAAACTTGGTGCTTTGCTCTATATGAGTGTATAAGAGATATTATAGGATGCGCTGCTGTGCTTTAAATCCTCTTCATTTATAAGCTTCATTCTGCTGCATTACGCTGCGCTTTTTAACATGTTCCCCCGCACCGCGACAGCTTCAGTAAATAAACATTATGCAAATCACTGCAATCCAGCCAATCAGGATAAGGAGGCGTGTCTACTCCCCTACGTTTAGGACACCGTGCACTTACTTTTTTCGAGTGAATGATGGTTGCATCGATTTGGCTTCGAAATTTAGCAATAGCTAGCGCTATTTTACTTCTTTAAGTACTTTTAAGATGATGACTCCGACCCCAGCGAGATTTTAATAAAGAAATTTACATAAATATATGGCAAAAAATATATATACGGATTCGTACCGTAAGCTCCCAACAGTCTGGTATTAACCCTTATGTTCTGTTCTGGTTTATCTGTTTATTTTATTTATTTATCTTTTAAAAAAAGAACGAAAAATAGTGTGCCAGTGATTACAAGTGAATTCATTATTCATACTGATCCAATGTTAATGTTAATACTTCCTGTTATAATATTTAGATAAAGTAGAACAAAAAAAAATGAGTCGAACAAAGAGTTGAACAAAAAAATGAGTCGAACAAAAAAAAGAGTCGAACAAAAAAAGAGTCGAACTAATGAGTCAAACGGAAAAATGAGTCGCACAAATGAGTCAAATGGAAAAATGAGTCGAACAAAAAAAGAGTCGCACAAATGAGTCAAATGGAAAAATGAGTCGAACAAAAAGAGTCGCACAAATGAGTCAAATAGAAAAATGAGTCGAACAAAAAGAGTTGAACAAAAAAATGAGTCGAACAAAAAGAGTTGAACAAAAAAAATGAGTCGAACAAAAAAAGAGTCGAACAAAAAAAGAGTCGAACTAATGAGTCAAACGGAAAAATGAGTCACACAAATGAGTCAAATGGAAAAATGAGTCGAACAAAAAAAAGAGTCGCACAAATGAGTCAAATGGAAAAATGAGTCGAACAAAAAAAAGAGTCGAACAAAAAGAGTCGCACAAATGAGTCAAATAGAAAAATGAGTCGAACAAAAAAGAGTTCAACAAATAAAATGAGTCGAACAAAAAAAGAGTTGAACAAAAAAAATGAGTCGAACAAAAAAAAGAGTCGCACAAATGAGTCAAACGGAAAAATGAGTCGAACAAATCAACACCTTCTGACCAATCAGAATCCTTCAGTATTCAGTAGCAATGTTTTTTTTTTGTTTTTTTTTAAATATATCCTACATGTGTATTGGAACAAAATCTAAATCAAGGACCAGAACATGAGGGTTAATCCCTGCTGGATGCTTCCCCAGGGTCAGCACCGCTCCTTTACTTTACCTTCAGTCAGATATTACAGCACAGAGCACAGGACTCCACGCTCTCCAGAGTTATAACACAGGCACCATCACTGGGTTTATTACGAT
Source organism: Hemibagrus wyckioides (assembly GCF_019097595.1). NCBI lineage: Eukaryota > Metazoa > Chordata > Actinopteri > Siluriformes > Bagridae > Hemibagrus > Hemibagrus wyckioides. The sequence continues at coordinate 26,729,802 of NC_080717.1, forward strand.
CGCCTGAATAAAATCATGTGTGACCCTTAAACATGACCCAAGATCACCGAAAAATAAAATATTAATCTCCTTATACTCATGATATATATATATATATATATATATATATATATATATAGGTGTGTAGTGACCTGCAATTTGTTCTAAAAATGAAAACTGATATTTTGTTGTTGTCATGACCATTCTATGTTAGATAGCTGTACACACTATAACACCAAAAAACCTGCACATGGTCACGAAGTGGCTTATTATAAAGGTTTTTTTGTTGTTGTTTTTTTAATGAAAAATGACCAGAACTGGTCACATGACACTCATATGCAGCAAAACCTCCGTAAAACAACAATGCAAAAATAAATAAATAAATAATTAAATATATATGTTGTTTTTAAACATAGAAAGTTGGAGTATTATTACTGTACTGAAAAGAGCACGAGTAACATTTAAAAATACAAGCAGAAATGAGAGTTGTGACGTAAAGACACGTTAAGAAGCAAACTAGCGCCGCCTTGTGGCTGGATTTTACACTACAGTCTGATTGAAATCAATAAGGTTTTCTTTTTTTTGTACTTATTATTCAGTAATTTCCGTGTATTCTATTTAAATCAGGTTTGATATGATTACATGTACAGTGACTGTATATTCTGACTGTACATTTGTACCACTACACGCCTTTTAACTGTAACTTTTAAGCTCAGTTTACGACATTTAGCACAATATTGTCTCCGATGAATCCAGTCCCTCCAGGAATTAAACGGAAAATCAGTCAAATTCGGAGAAGATTTGACAAAACGGTTGCAGATTTGGGATGGGGCGCGCCGTGTGACATCGTAACCGCGTGTCCAGCCAGCGCTCTCCTCGATTCACGTGCGCTGAACGACTGTCGTAGAAAATAATGACATATGTGTTGTCTTCACTTTTTAAGAAAAGAACCATGTTCTCAGAGTAAATTTCCACAAAAGAAATAATAAAAAATTACAAAACCACTCCTGGAGAGACTGGATACTGGCATAACTGTACACACACTTCTCCTACAGGTGTATCTACCATGGCTTCACTTTTTTTTTTAATCAAGGTTCCCTTAAAGGTTCTTTGGATGTTTTAATGGTTCTTGTTTCCAAAGAGGAACTCCTTTTAAATAGAAAATGAAATCCTCTGTTGGTTTGTGTGGTTAAAACTAAAACCTTTAACGGTTCATTTAGAAGGACAAACCTTTTTATTTTTCCCTGCAGTGGGGCTCGAAAGTTTGTGAACCCTCTATAATTTTTTTTATACTGTATATCTGCATAAACGTGAGAATCAAATTAAACAAATGTGGCAAAATTTACATTAGATGCCAAATCCTTAACCAGAGCAACATTTTATACAACTGAGGGTTAAGGGCCTTGCTCAGGGGCCCAGCAGTGGCAGCTTGGTGGACCTGGGATTCAAACTCACAACCTTCTGCTTGGTAGTCCAGCACCTTAACCATATATATATATATATATATACACTGTCCACATACAAAAAGAATATAAAATATATACTTAATCATTTATTTACTGAGGGAAATGATCCAACATTACATGTGTGAGAGGCAAAAGTATATGACCCTCTGCTTTCTGGTGTGACTGGACTGGACTTATGTAGATACACAGTATAGAAAATTCTAAAGGGTTCACAAACTTTTCAGCATCACTGAATGTATAGTTTCCACCAGGTGTAGGACAGAGTTTATCTCAAATACTTGCTGAAATAAAAAGGCAGTGTTGCTTCATCTAGAGCGTGACAGTATTTCTAGTGTCCACAATCTGACGCTGGACCTCGTTTATCAGTTCGGATATAAATGGAAAGGGTTTACTTGTAGACTGCTCACTGGAACACTTCTCCATGATATTATATTAAAAATCCAGTTTTTATAAAGGAAATCATATTCATGTTTGTATGTCTCGCTGTGTCGTTTACATAAAATCCAAAGGATCTAAAAATCGAAAACAATAAATGATTTCAATTATACACAATCACCTGGGGAAAAATGCAATCCGAAACAATTCTATAAGCCATTCTAGCTATTCAGTTAGTACAGAAGTAATTGCACCCTATTAAAAGCGGACGGATTAAGTGTGTGTGTGTGTGTGTGGTATACAATGAGCTGCATTAGTGGAAGACTTCTGTGTTTAGGAGCCCGTTTAGTCGCCATTTTCAGGTCACTGAACGCTTTATAGAGTTTTGTGGCTTTCCAGAATCACCTGTTCTGAGAATGTGCTTGTTAACTTAAAGCTGATTTCTATCCACACACAAACAATATTAAAATCAGCTTTTCTGAAACGTAAATCTGGCCGGAATTTGTATTTTGGGTTTTTGCACACACAGCTTGACTAAAACGATCGATAAACGAGGCCCGTGGTGACCGTAAGCACTTGTGTATGCACGACACTATAATGCAGAATTGACTGGAGGTGCAGTTTTGACAGTATTGTGTCCAAACGAAACATCATTTGTCCAGCACTTCAACAGGAGAAGTTATTTCATGTGATGTACATACTGTATGTGATGAAATATATGTACTAATTTGTTCTCATTTTCAAAGACAATGAAAGAAGAAATAAGGTATACTTGTTTTGTTTTTTGGTTGACGTTTGTATTGTAACAAAGGATTTTAACACAACACCAGTACTGAATGTTTCCAAATATAGAAATAAAATATATTTGATTTACTTGATCCTCAGTTTTCTCTTCGCCCCACACACACAAGCAATCACAGAAAGGTTATACAGAACAAACACACCATGTTTAAGGCAGGGGAAACATCCTGACATGTTAAGAAAGCTGTGGATTTAACCAACAACGGTCGTCTGAAAGGAGAGCCACAGTAACGGTGATGTGCTTGTTTACAGTGTAAAGATCTGAGCTCCTTATTATCCATGAGTGAACATAGCTGGCTTCAGTACACCTCACTTTCCGGTCGGTCCTGCCTTCAGAGGAAGGAAACCTGGACCGCTTTCACAGCCGAAGAAGAAAGAAGATCACACAGAGGGACAGCGAGCTCTTACGCACCTTGCATAAAAACTCATAAACAGTCACGTTGAGGTTATAAGGCTAAATCATTTCTATTTCTTTTGGTCGCAGGATCTGTTAATCCATGAACTTGCGGTTCTGGTTGGCGCCGAATAAAGAAACTCGGATTTCAGGCATCATCTGTGAAGGAAAAAGGAAAAAAAAAATTCTTAATTTAATACAGGGTTTGGAAACATTCAACATTCTACAGACCTGATCAGGCATAACATTATGACCACTGAGAAGTGCCGTGAAGTGAACATTTTGTCCTCAAAGTTGATGTGTTAGAAGCAGGAAAAATGGACAAGTGTAAGGATTTGAGTGAGTTTGATGAAGGGCCAAATTGTGATGGCTAGACCACTGGATCAGAGCATCTCCAAAACTGCAGCTCTTGTGGGGTGTTCCCGGTCTGCAGTGGTCAGTATCTATCAAAAGTATCTGTTACAACTTCCAGGAGTTAAAGGATCTGCTGCTAACATCTTGTTGCCAGATTCCACAGCACACCTTCAGGGATCTAGTGGAGTCCATGCCTCGACGGGTCAGGGCTGTTTTGTCAGCAAAATGGGAACCAACACAATATTAGGCAGGTGGTCATAATGTTATGGCTGATCGGTGTATTTGAACCAATTGCTACATTTACATGTGTTGGTTGTTTTTTTTTTTGTTTTTCAACACACACACACACACACACACACACACACACACAAACCTGCTCACACAAGCAGCTGTATATAAAACACTAATACTGTGCTTGAAATTAAATAAAATCAGTCAGGGGACACTGTTGCAGGAAAATAATCAACAGCGTTAACCCAAGAGTTACCTGCTGAGCCAGGAGGTCCAGTCTGCTCTCCAGAGTGTTGGCCACCTTGATCTTTCCGTTCGCGTTGTACACCTCCACGCCTCCCGAGCTACACACAACACACCGATAAGCATTCTCAGCTTTAAATCGGCACACACACTTTCTCACAGAAGGCACACACGTTCTTCCTGAAACAGGAAGTATGCACAGGTGTGCAGACAGGTGAGATCTTACATGTCAGGGGAGAGGAAGTTGTCCTTGTCGATGCGGACTTCGATGTTACTTTTCACAGTTTCTTTGTAGATGGGGATATTTTTCTGGACAGCAGCCTAAAAAAATAAAAAGAGGAGCAAATTTTGTATTGCTTGAGCTGCAACTATACACTGATCAGGCATAACATTATGACCACCTGCGTAATATTGTGTCAGTCCTCCTTTTGCTGCCTAAACAGCCCTGACCTGTGCACTGTGTATTCTGACCCCTTTTTATCAGAACCAGCATTAACTTCTTCAGCAATTTGAGCAACAGAAGCTCGTCTGTTGGATCGGATCACACGGGCCAGCCTTCGCTCCCTAATGAGCCTTGGCCGCCCATGACCCTGTCCCTTTTTAACTTAACTTTATAACTATATAAGATATTATAACTGGATCAAGTTAATCACATGAATTGATGAAAATAACTCTGCTTAATTCAATCTAGCAGATAAAAACGATCTAAAAACTTGTTTAATGTAAATTTGGTGTACGCAGTTAAGACACATTTTAATGAGAATTGTGATTTTTGGTTTTATGGAAACTATATGTAATAAGTTCTCTAAAATCTTACCTCCTTACGTGTGTATGTGTAAAAGTGTGTTCGCGTTATATAATGAGTTTTAGTCAGACTGATTGGAGAACAGTGCTCACCTCCACCATGGCCAGATCATCCTTGCGACAGCGAATCGTCACCTTCGACTCCAGCAGCTGATAAAAGCCCTGAGAGAGATAGAGAGAGAGAGATAGAGAGGGGAAGAGAGCAGCTGATAAAGGCCCTGAGGTAAAGGAAATGTGTCCATTGAGTCAACTGAGTGTAGAAGAATCTCATCAGTGAGTCTTAAACTGTGTATTAACCGAAAGCGTTCTCAGTGTCACCACGCCGGTTTGTGACGAATAAAGAAAGTGCAGACCTGCAGAATGAGTCCTTCTAACAGAGTCAGGTACTGAGTCTTGTCTTTAGCGATTACAGCTAACCGCATACGGGCTTCGTTTAGAAGATCCTAAAAACACAGAACAGAGAGAGAGAGAGAGAGTGAGAGTGAATGAGCGTGAGTAAGTGAGTGAGAGAGAGAGAGAGAGAGAGAGAGAGAGAGAGAGAGAGAGTGAGAGTGAATGAGCGTGAGTAAGTGAGTGAGAGAGAGAGAGAAATGAAACAATCAGCTGATCAGGGAGATCAATACACAAGCACGCACGCACACACACACACACACACACACACACACACACACACACACACGGCTCATACCATTATCATGTCATCCCTAGCCTTGAGCACCTTCAGCCTGGCCTGATTCATCAGATTGGACATCTGACTAAAGAGACACAGATTCATTTGAGACGGATTAAAAAATCTGGAGATAAAATGTAGGAATGTTCCATGTTTAGATGAAGCAGGTCGAAGTGCCTCACATTTTCTTCTGCTGTTCAATCTGCTTCTCTTTCTTCTCGTAGTACTCCATTATCTTCAGCCTCTGTGTTTGCACAAGTCGTCCCTTCTCGATGTTGAACTCTTCCTCAGCCTGCAGGGGGAACACACACACACACACACACACACACTTTAACATGACTTTAAAACCCTGGCATCCTGTGATGATAAACGAGACGCCTCGGCATCTTCAGGTCCGAGCTAGTATTTTTTCTTTTCATGTGAAATGGTGCACAGAAGTATAGACTTTACCTTTGCATCGATTTCCTCCGCCTTCTCGTTGGCCTCTTGCTCAATAAAGGCCATCATGTGTTTGATCTAGAAAGAAATCATCTGTTAACCTCTGTAGAGTTTCAAATGAAGAGAGCAGCCTCACTTTATTATTACATTCAGAGATGTATTATAACTGTATTTATGTAGAAGAGTTATAATCCTATCCGGTGTCATCCAGATGAGGAGTAAAAATGTTAAATAAGGACTTATTCATGCAGCACTCTATTGTGAAAAGGTGTGGTAAAGTTAACAGATTTATCATGAAACTGAGAAACAGCTCAGATTTGGATTCTGAACTACACCTGATACTGGCTCAAAATTTCAGCTCAAAAGATGGACAAATGGAAAATCCCACCATCCAGAGCAACTACTGCTCATTTCTCTCCACAGAGGCCACTCAGGAGCTTGTTCAGTCCCTTACCCTCCTGAGATTAGACTACTCTCACTTCCCCTGCGCCCCATCCGACTCTTCGGCTCTCTCGGACACAGCTCCGAGTCTTGCTTTCAACCTCCACGGAGATTTCTACATGTCTTAACACTGATACGGACCCGGCACACACCTGAAATATCAAACCCTGACCTATAGCACGCTCATTTTGAGTCACAGTTCAGCTCAACCACCCAGGCTTTAAAGACACAAGGAAGACCAGCATTAAGACATTAAGACTCTTCTGTCCTGACACTGGTAGTACGACCTTCCCCAGAGTCACGGCGTGTCTTCAAATCAATACCGAAGACCAAACCCTTTACTGCACACTTACATCTAAAACGAATGGGTCTTGTGATCCCTGGTCTCGTATCCCCCCACCCACCCACCCACGCAATACCAACACACTGGACACTAACACTGTTTCATCGTAATAGTATTTTTAGCATGAGATTATTTTGTAAATGGAAATCAGTATATCCTAAATGACCATCTTTTTTGATTATTGGAAACCAACAAGGAATTTAAAAAAAAAGAAAAGAAAAAGAAGCCAAAATTGCTTAAGACTTAAACATTAAGCAATCCTGGACTATGGAAAAAAGCAGAAATTAGTCTGTTTCTGCTTACAGAGCACCAACATGGACAAGAAGGATCAGGTTTTCAGTTCCCTGAGACACTCTGCATAATTTAGATGATGTTTTGACTTGGAATAAACTTGCCCTGGGTTTTTTAATTGTAAATGTTGTGCAACTTATCCAGGATAAAATCTAGTGTATTAAATAAAGTGTATTAAAGCAGGGAAACTCCAGAGCTATGCAATAATGACCGTTTCTCCATTTACTCTGTCAATAGGAAGTGGATATTAGTCAATGACGGAGAATATGGAGATTTTAACTACTTTAAACCAGTACTAAACACCCTAAAGAAGACTTTTATACATGTTATAAAGTAAAAAGTAAGTGACTTTACATTCCCACTTACATGCATAAGCAAATCGACCAAACTTTATAAACTCGAGCAGGTTTTTTTACCTGTTTCTGAACGTCGGCATCACTGAGCGCCATGGCTGTCCCTTTGTTGTGAAAGTTGGACTCAAAATGTCTGAAAGTTTACACAAAAAAACCCCAACAACAATAATAATAAAAACGAATAAATATTGACACTTATGCGATAACGATGTAAACGCTCTAGCTGCAGCCTAATCAGCTGACCGGAAGTGTCCTGCTCTGTCGCGTCACGCGTTAAGGCAATACAGAATGGGCGTGGTTTTCGCTTGGCCCTGTCACTACTCGATCCGTACCCGAAATACGATTTGTACTGCGCATGCGCGGGAACTCTTTTGCTCTGCGCATGCGCGAAATTGCTGCCGGGAACGTGTTATAATATTATATTATTATTAGTTTTAGTACAGAATTATTATAAAATTGTATTTTATTATATTTATTGCAATAACAATTTAACAAACTACCTAAATAAATAAACGAGGCTTGAGACTAAGAGTCTTCCTAACTAAATTATTTGAAAGGAAGGGTCTATAATATATATATATATATATATATATATATATATATATATATATATATATATATAGATATATATATAAGAGAAAAAAAATATATATATATATATATATATATATATATATATATATACACATATATATACGTGTATATATATATATATATATACACATTTGTTTGTAAATTAAAAATGTAAATGATCAAATTCAGAATTCTTGTCTTCGCCTGATCGTTTCATAAAAAATGTACTTTTTGTTAAACTTAGGTATACTTATATATATATACCTATATATATATAATATAAAACCGCATACTTATAACCGCATATAAGTATCATTAATCGTCCCAAAACGATGAGTTGTAGTGCTTGCGCATGCGCGGAAGACTGACTCGCGCTTTAACACAGTGACGCATGCGCGCTACTGAGACGGAGAAAAGATGCAGCAGGAAAGGCTGGATGGCGTGAGACATACTGCTGAACTTCATACTCTTAATATCCCTGTAATATTATGGTCATGGTTTAAAAAGAACCACTGAACAGTCTAAACTAAGGTGGTGGTGTTTTTTTTAAGACACAAAACATTTTTCAAATTTACTAACAAACTAATTCCTTATTTTTTGAAATACATACTTTTTATTTATCTCACTGAAGCCGGACAGCAGAAGTTCAGAAAAAAGTATAAAAATAAGTCACCTGGTCTTTTTCCATTCTTCAGTTGTTTACAGGTATAAAACTACAGGTGTACAGATGTTCCTAATAAAGTGTACACTAACAGACTGCAAGCAAAAACAATAACGTCTGTAAAAATGAATTAATTTGATACATTCATTTCATGTGTTTAAATGAGTGGTGAAATAACAATAAATGAGCAGTGAAAAGGAGAAAAAATATTGTAAATCTGTCAAAAAATAAAATAATAATAAGAAGAAGAAGAAGAAGAGGAAGAATGAAATGGTACTTTATCAGGTCTTTCAGCTTTCAGAGTTTTTTCCATACATGTTTTCTCAGAAGTGTGATGTAATCGAGAAGGTGATCCATTCTCTGTAAGGGGCATTTGTTTGTTTAATGTTTACGAGAAAGGAGTCTCCAGTATCAGGAATGTGTAATAGACATTATACACAGTGTTTGTCCATGTGTTAATATCAGAACTTAATGGCTGATTTATTTTTTATCTTCTTTGTTGTTGTTGTCTTCATCTGTGGTAGATGTGAGACGCAGTTTAATTCATCGACAGCGGAATGCCCGCCCTCTAGCCACCGTGTCACTGCCACTACACCTGTACCCTCGATCAGAGCTGTACCACAGCCACACCCACAGACAGGTACATATTTCTTATTCAAATGACCAGGTATACTGGAGGTGCTACTGTGTTTCTTTAGAAGAAGAAGAAAAGGAAACCTTTATTTTCGCCCCACATACATTGCAGCTTTTTTATTTCATCACGTATCCCAGCTGAGGAAGTTGCAGAGCGCAGGAGCAGCTATGATGCAGCACTGCTGGAGCTGAGAGGGTTAAGGAGAAAGGGCCTTGCTCAAAGCAGCTTGGTAGTACTGGGGTTTGAACCCTGACCTTCCAATCAACAACCCAGACCCTGAACCACTTGAGCCACCACTGCCTGTTTAGATGAATCTTTATGTATGAGAGAAAAAAGAAGGCCGTATTGAAATCATTCTCATGGAGAGATGACTGGATTTTAACAGGAAACACACTGCAAGCAAGCACATCACACACGACTAGAAGTTTTACAGAACAACCAAGAAGCAGGCGTCGACGAAAATCTCCTGGTGATGGTAGAATCGAAGTGGTGCTTTTTAGGACACTTTTTTTAGGACAAAGACGAACTGGGAAACAGGCTGCAATAGACACATGGCTAGGAAAAAAACACTCCATGTTCAAGGCCAAAAATAGCCACACAAGAAAGGAAAATAAGCGATACTGCTGTGTATGATAACACTGAGAACCGAACACATGGCAGGTAGAGTATAAGAGCTCTGATTGAACACAGCTCTTCTGTAGTCAGACACTAGACGGGATCATGAGGGTCTGCTTAGCACTTTTTACCATTTTTGTGGCAGCATATTGCCGTAAAGTCTTCACTGGGTGAGTCAGATTATTATATTAACAAGAAGTTGGTAGTATAGTAGTTTTTAAGAGTAACGATCCCACTGTGCACATCCCAAGTCAATTTATTTGTTAAAGAGTTTCTTTTAAGACTTTTGTAAAGTCCTTCCTATACTGTGTGATTAAGGGCAAACTCGTTATTTCATATTCTGTTTTCTTCCCCAAAAGAGACCAGGTTCTTCGAATTAATGCAAAATCTGAGGAACAAATCCAGCTGTTGAAGGAGCTGGAGAACACAGAAGTGTCAGAGGTACTGTATAGCAGACTTAAACATGTCTCTTGGTAAGCTTTGTGTAATAATTGTATGAGGGGATAACAGATACCAGGCAATACTTCATTCAAAAAAAATAAAAACAGATAAAGATTTCTAAAGTTTTTATTCCATCTTATTTATAAATGTGTATACCAAAAATTTGTATTGCCAAAATCAGTTTGTGGACACATGACACTGGCCTTCACGCTCATATATGCTTGTTGAAAATCCCATTCCACTTTAGTTCTTCTTTTGCTGCTATAATAAGATCCATTGTGTTGGATCGTGGCTGTTTTTTGGCACCAAGATGTTAGCAGCAGATCCTCTAAGCCATGTAAGGCCTCCATGTTCCCCACCTCGCCACTTACAGGACTTAACGGATACTTTTGATAGATACTGACCACTGCAGACCGGGAAAAGAGAGAGAGAGCGAGATTATATATGGGGAAAGCTAGTGGTGTGGTTCTAAATGTATGCAAGTTACACTATATACACATGAATCCCTCTGACATAATGCTAATAATCTGTGCATAAAAACAAATAATTCCAAAATCCCATGTGAGACGTGAAAATGTGTGAACCGTAACATGTGGTGCATCTTAAACATCACAGACTCTTATGAGAGATTATTCATAGAAATTGATCAAGAACGAACTCTTGTCCTCATTTAGCTGGACTTCTGGACTCATCCTGTCTCCAGTGACCTTCCGGTGGACATCCATGTGCCATACGCCAGTCTGTACGCTGTCCGGAAATTCCTTCAGGATAAAGAGATCCCCTTCCATGTTATGATCGAGGATTTGCAGGTGAGAAGCTTGCACACATGGAAATAAAGGATAATAATGTAGATAAAAAGTCGAGTCTCGAATGTTTCGATTTTGTTGTGCAAAAGGAACTCCTGGATAAGGAGCAGGAAGATTTACAGCGCAGCGCCATGAGGGGTGGAGATGCGAAGAGCTTCGACTACGCGGCATACCACCAGCTTGAGACAGTGAGTGCTCTCTTCACACACACACACACACACACACACACACACACTTACACACTGTTACACACACAGTGCTGTTGAATTCTCAATTCTGATTGGTTAATCTGTCCCTTTAGGATTTTGTGTGATCGTTTTTTACCAAAAAAGCTTGATTTTGCTGATTTCGCTGTGATTTTTGTGTTTTATTTATTTATTAAACTACAGAATCTTAAGCACAGGGTTTTTCTCTTAAACTCCTCCCAGTGAAGACATATGTAATTACTTTCTATGATAAGTTTATAAGTGCTAAACAAATCACAGGTTTCTATTAATGCACTTCATACGCTATTGTTTCTATAGCAACAACTTGGATGTATAGTGAGAAGACATTTATTTATTTGGCATTAAGGAAGGAGTCTCTAGTGTCAGTGCGGTAAATCTGATATTTTAAGGTTTCCGACAAAGTCTTTGCACTTTATAGTGACTTGATGACTTGGAGATGCATTCTTTTTGTCATGTTAACTTCTGATTGTTTGTAGATGTGATTTACTATTACTTATGTCGTTTTGATTACATCACACTTCTGAGAAATCATGGGTGTTGTGATATAATTTCATAATAATAAGTTTACTCATAAGTTTTTATTTAAATAAATGTCAAAAAACTGCTGAAAGACTGGATAAAGTACCATTTCAATCTTTATTATTATTATTATTATTATTATTATTATCATTTATTTATTTATTTATTTTTTACAATTACAATTTTACAGATTGCTGTTGCAATAACAGCAACTAACTTGTTTTACAGATGTTCAACTGCTACAATAAATGGATATAAATTGTGGTGTTTTAATAAATTACAAATATCACCTTTTGGGAAATTGCTGTGGAATAAAGCAGGGATAAGACAAATTTTGGGGAGTTTTGCATCAAATCACATCACACCACCTCACCATGGATTATCACAGCGCTCCCTCAAGTGTGTTTTATTTCTTTCTTACTGTTACAGCAGTCCTGGAGTAATAAATAGCTTAAAATGAATGAATGAATAAATGAATGTATAATATGATGTTTATGCATGCAGATCTACAGTTGGATGGACAGCATGGTGGCTGGTCATCCCAATTTGATCTCCAAAGTGCATATTGGAAGTTCTTATGAGAACCGTCCCATGTACGTGCTAAAGGTGAGGATAAAAAAAAATACAACTAGGCGTGACTGTGGGTGTGTCTCATTTGGCTTCCTAGTTCAGGAGTCAGGGCACTGATCAGGGAGTCATTTTAAGGCGGTTCTCTCTCACTCTCTCTCTCTCTCTCTCTCTCTCTCTTTCTTCCTTTCTGCCTACCCCTGTCTCTCTCTCTATTGCTTTCTCTCTCTCTCTGTCTCTCTCTCTCTCTCTCTCTCTCTCTATCTCTTTTTCTTTCTTCCTTTGTGCCTGCCCCTCTCTCTCTCTCTCTCTCTCCCTCTCTATCTCCTTTTCTGTCTTTTCTAAAGAGTTAGAAAAAAATGGCTAAACTGATGTACACTAGATATGGACTCCCAACCTAGTGAGCTAGAGAGCTGAAGGAGACGCACCCTGAATATCAGATGATGATGAATGTGTTACTCATTAGTAATGTATATGTATATAGTTTAGCACGGGGGGAAGCAACAGGCCTGCAATCTGGGTTGATGCTGGAATACACTCCAGAGAGTGGATCTCGACCGCCTCTGCTGTGTGGATGGCTAACAAGGTGAGCGACTCAATCGATCTAAATAATACCCGTCATGACTGTTTCCTCAAGGGAAATCAGTTTATTTGGAGCCACTTTCAATATATTAATACTTTTTGTATGTTTTTCTCTCTGTTCATTAGCTGGCTACAGATTTCGGCGTTGATCCTTCTGTGACTGCTCTTCTGGGACAAATGGACATCTATCTGATGGTCGTGACCAACCCTGACGGCTACGCCTACACCCATACCAACGTAAGCCTATGATTTCACTACACGCTTACAATTCTCATCTGCACAACCTCCACTACCTCACCTCAGCTGGTTTTGTACAGAATACACTACATTAAAATACTACACTAATATTTCACCTTTATTTATTTATATTTTCAGATTTTCTCTATACCTCTCTATATTCCTACCTGTATATTTTATTGCGATTTTACTGTTAGTCTATTATTATTTATTGATTCTTTTTTAAGACCCGGACAGTCCAAACAGCATGTTGTGTATATGATAAATAAAATAATTTTTATTCAGTGCAGTAGAACTTTTATATCTGGGTGAGCAGAATTTCAGGGATAAAATTTAAGACAGTATGTTTAACAAGATGACATTATGTTTAACATCACTTCACTTTTTAACACCTCAGAGATTCAAGTTTAGTCTTTCATTTGTTTAACTGTTAGGTAATTGATCACTGAACACACACAACTGGATTATTTATTTATTTTGTCTTAAGTGTCCGATCTTTGAACCGGGAACCCCGGAGCTGTGAGCCAGCAATTCTACCTGCTGCACCACTGTGTTGTCGGCTATAGTATAGGCCTTCGATAAAGATTTCATGGAATTGTTCATTTTCAGGACCGCATGTGGCGCAAGACTCGCGCCGTCAACCCCGGTTCCTTGTGCCGAGGTGTCGATCCCAACAGAAACTGGGATGCTGGCTTTGGTGGTAAAAAGATAATCCTAATTATTCGCAATAGCTGTAAAGATATTCAGCTATCCATCATGATCATCTCTGCGTCTCTGTGTCTCTTCAGGCCCTGGTGCTAGTAAGAACCCGTGCTCCGACTCCTACCATGGACCTTCCGCACACTCCGCCATCGAAGTGAACAACATCGTGAACCTCATCAGGAACCACGGCAACTTCAAGTCCTTTATCTCCATCCACGCCTACTCCCAGCTGCTCATGTACCCGTATGGATACATCTGCACTGACATCCCTGACCAGGCTGAACTCGTAGGTTTCCTTCTTTGGCCGCATTCTCATTTCTGATTGGTCAGAAGGTGTTGATTAATTGTCTTGAACAGCTCAGAGGCAGATCAATGGTTTAAATAAATCCTAACATTTATCTTGTATTGAGTAAAAAAAAACTTTATAGTTGTTGAAGTTTTCTGGAAGGAGATATTTAGTTAGCATTTAATGGAAGGACTCTCCAGTGTCAGCTTTATGTAACAGGACGTTTTCTAATCCTAGGACAGAGAACACTTTTTGTTTTCCAGTTTCTCGGTGACATGACCAAGAGCTTAAATCTGAGAAAGGGGAGAAAAACTAAAGGCCGGTGAAAAAAATACTGTTTATAGCTGCTATTAACATAAGTCACATTTGCAGATGTTCCAGGATGTTAAACAAAACTATAAACAGTCAGTTTTGTTCTTTTAGAAATACAAAAATGTAATCATTGGCCAGTCATCAACTTTCAGGTGATAATTGTGACTCTGCTTCATTACACAAACAACCAGTGGTTGATTATTTTCTTCTAATTGCATGCCCTCAAGTGACTGATTTGTGTGTCTACTTTAACCCACCCTAATGTTGTGTATTATAGTATTATAGTATAGTCCACCAAGCTACCACTGCTGGGTCCCTGAGCAAGACCCTTGATTGCTAAGTTGTATAAAATAAGATGAAATGTAGGCTGCTTTGAATAAGGGCGTCTGCCAAATGCCGTAAATGTAAATATGATGATATAACCTCCTGAATTGTTTTTGGTGTTTATTAGCATTCTGTGGGTCAACGTGCAGTACAGGCCCTCAGCTCTTTGTATGGAACCAGCTACAAAGTTGGAAGTATTTGCAAAATCATCTGTGAGTCTCTGCAACCTTCATTCTTTGTTTGTTATCTCCGACCCTTTCTTTCTGGTTCATGTACTATTATAATTTTTTTATCGCTTCAGATCAAGCTAGCGGTGGAAGCATTGACTGGAGTTACAACGTCGGTATCAAATACTCCTTTGCCTTCGAGCTGCGTGACACCGGTCGCTACGGCTTCCTCCTCCCGGCCAATCAGATCATTCCGACTGCCAACGAGACCTGGCTGGCTCTTAAGTACGTCATGGAATATGCACGTGATCATCCTTATTAGGACAATAACTCAAGTGAAACTAAAAATAAAGTCAATTTCTTGCTTCAAAGGACAACTGAGATGTTGCTAATATAAAAATAATATTTTTAGCATATTGTGTAATGTTGTTTTATGTACTTTCTCCTATAACCTGAATTTGACTTAATTAATTAATTAATTTGACTTGAATTAATCCTTAATTTTTTTTATTATGTGTTACACAAAAACATCGCACAAACATAACCAAACACCAACGCAGTGCTTGATATCTGTCCAAATTTGATAACGTTTAATCTTAACTGTTGACTTAAAAATTTTAAAGGATATTAATATACATCATTTTTATATAAAATATTGTATTAACAATACACCCCTAAGCATTTTTCTATCATTTGTCAATATTAATTGCAAAATTTTACCATTCGAATTTGTCAAATTTTCAATCACTCTAAAAAAATGTGTATTTTCTTTAAAAAAAAATAAAATAAAAGGTTTTTGCCTGATTAGCTTTATGACTTTGACTTTTATGAGTTTATAAAGGTGACAAAAATGGATGAAGATTCAAAATTATAACAATCACCGTTGCAATAGCCAGTGGTGGGCCGTGCATTTCACACCTAGGCCTTCACTGGCCTTCATCAACCGATTTCTTCTCCTCTGTCAGCCATTGTGAGTTAAAATATATATATTTTATTTAGTTTGTGTGGTTCACTGCCTTTGACTACTCCAATTATACAATTAAAGGACGGGAAATTGCTGACATAATCGTATGCCTGCTAGATGGCCCCAGTGACGCCAATTCGAAATCTGATTGGTTAATGGAACAGTTTCATTGCCACTTACTTTAAGCTGAAGGCCTCAAGGCAGATTTCTTTCACCCTGGCGACACATAATGTCAGCTACTGGCTGAAATATGATTAGATAAATACTCTTATCATAAATATACACTTCTGGAAGCAGTGAAACCAAGAGAAAAGCTATGAAATGCAGAGAATAGACTATTGGGAATAATTTAATACACATTCATGGAAAAATATATTAAATATATTAAAATGCAATTCAGTGATTCAGATCACTGCTGTCTAGGACAGCAGAGAAGGAAATTCTAGATTTTCTAGAATTCCAGAGAAGGAGTCAAAAATCAACTTAATCCAAGATCCTAAGACAACACAAAGGCTGAATTTGCGCTGTACAGTTTTCAGCCTAACAGAGAAATCGCACAATGTAAAGGACAATCTTTGTTTGAGAGTCGAGACTGGATTTACCAGCAGAACTTGTACCAATGTGACCAAAGAGTTCTGTCAGTGTCCGAAAAAATTTAGATTACAATCTCAGCTGCTTGTCCAAAAAGCCGCGGATAGAAGGATGTTGTAGGATAACACAAAATTCACAGGATGGCTACAGTAGTACAGTAGTGCAGTAGTACAGTAGTGGCGATAGTCGAGTGTGAACTAAACAGGAAGGAAAAGAAAAGTGGTTTGTTGAATGGTGGCAGCGGAGAAAAGGTCTCTCAATGGGACGTAAAAAAACATGAAAAGAAATATACAAGAATTACAGCCTCCTGGCATGTAGCTAAGTTAATTACCATGCAAACACTGTTCATTGAGCTAATTATTACAGTGTGAAGCTATTTAATGCTCTTTCCAGTCACAATGTAGAAATTTTCCATGGCCAAAGGTTTGGGGACACCTGACCATCACAGCCGAATGTGGTTCTTCCACCAATCTCTAATTGCCACAAAGCTGGAAGCTTCAAAGTTTTCACACAATCACAAAACCATCACCTAAGCACAAGCCAGTTTTTGCTTCTTTTTTTTTTTTTTTGCAGTTTTTGAGTCGAGGAGCTATCATCTTGGATCTTGATCCTCAGACACGAAGACAACACTAAATCCTGTTTATATTGGAATCATTTAGCAGAAGGGACTTATTTATATATTTATAATTTACATTTTTATAATATATTATATATTATATTTTTTTACACGTGACAAACGACAAGTGACAACAGCTGGGGTGAGATTTCCAGCGAGTTGTATCATATTTTTGTTTTTTTACAAACCGGGTTGTTTCCATCACCTCAAATATTATTCATATCGCTTGATTCACAAAATGGCATCCGAGCAGTCGAAGAGGCGCCGGAGTGGAGAAGAGGCCCTGAGTCTTACTTCAGTTTGGTGTGAACTCAATTTATAACAACCTACAAACATTATAGAACAATTTATTTACCAAGTATATGAGAATCATCCAGTTTTTGGTTTTAAGATGTTGAGGTTCTCTTTGGGAGAGACACGATTGGACAGGATTAGGAACGAGTACATCAGAGGGACAGCTCATGTTGGACGTTTGAGGGACAAAGTTAGGGAGGACAGATTAAGATGGTTTGGACATGTCCAGAGGAGGGAGAGTGAGTATATTGGTAGGAGAATGTTGGACATGGAGCTGCCAGGCAGGAGGAAAAGAGGAAGGCCAAAGAGGAGGTATATGGATGGAATAAATGAGGATATGAAGCTAGTGGGTGTAAGTGTTGAGGATGCAGAAGATAGGGATAGGTGGAGAGAGATGATTCGCTGTGGAGACCCCTGAAGGGAAAAGCTGAAAGAAGAAGAAGAAGATCCAGTTTTTGGTTTTGAGAATGGTAAAAATATCCAGAAGAGGGTTACTGATACACAGGCTACAACACTAAATACATTTTCCCTAACATGAGTTAATCTTAGCATAATAATTCATGGAGGTGTTTATTCAGTACAAAGGTATACACTTGTGTATAGACACAGTTGTTAATTTCAGACATAACATACACCACAAAAACACAAACAAATGCTCTGATCACGTGACCATACTCTTATTAATATATTACGAAGACGGTAGATTTTGCTTCTCAATTCCCACGAGCCCTTTGGATTATGCAAATTACAGCGTCTCTGATTGGTCAGGATGAGAAGCCACTTGAACCGCCTTGTGCTTTCCCGCTCTTCCTGACTGACTGAGGGGGAAGAGGTTAGCAGTTAGCCACTGTCCGGGGTCAGACAAATCGATTTAAAGTGTTGTCGTCGGACTTTTTTTGGAGTTTTATTCAAGTCAATATGGGATACTTAAAGCAGATAGACGTGGAAAATTTCAAGTCATGGAAAGGAAAGCAGACAATAGGTCCGTTTAAGAGGTTTTCTTGCATCATTGGGACTAATGGTTCAGGTAAGTTAGTTAGATATACTTAATCGTTACAATGATTAATAAAATGACGGCGATTTATGATATAACGGTGATAACTGTGAAGGTAAGTCGAATGTGATGGATGCTCTGGGGTTTGTGATGGGAGAGAGAGCCTCCAGTCTGCGCGTGAAGCAAACCAAAGACCTGATTTATGGCGCCCACGTAAATAAGCCGGTCTCGCGCACCGCCTCGGTCACCATGCGCTATTGCAGTGATAACGATGAAGAAACGATCTTCAGCAGAACTATATCAGGTGTGATTGGTTGGCACTGATCTTTCGAAATTGCTTCATTTTCCAAAAACACGAGCTGAAGTTGCGTTTTATGGGTTTTGTTTTGAGGTGAGTCCTCGGAGTACCGGGTCAACGGCAGGCAGGTGACACCGAGCAGGTACACAGCAGAGCTGGAGAAGATAGGAGTCGTGGTCAAAGCCAGGAACTGCTTAGTGTTTCAGGTCAGTAACGGAAAGTCCGACACTTTACAGTGAGCCGAATCATTTAACTCAACTCACTAACATGAGTCGGCTCGCGAACGGCTCACTGGCACGTGCGCTATTTTGTTCCATGGCTTAAAACCTTTAATGAAATAATAATAATACTCTTTTAATTAAGGAAGAAAAACCACATTAATTTGTATTTACTTTTAGTATTTTTAATTTTATTATATTATAAATATTACACATTATGCATCTTTGCGTTAATGTTATGCTACTGAGGGCCACTCTAAAAAAAATTAAAAAAATAAAAAACAAGATAATGAGAATATCATTTATATCACGGGGAAAGTCATATTCGAAGGCTATTTTGTGATGAGTCAATTAATTAATATTTTGAGAAAATTGACAAAAATTTCAAAAAAATTTAAAGAATAAAACTAATAATTTGAGATAAAAAGACATAATTTTATGAGTGAGGCAAAAGGAAAAAGGTTGAATGCCTTGATTTATTTCACTTAAACTGATGTATCACTGGAGTTTTTGGTGCTTAATTTTATATTGTTTAACCTTACACTAACACAGATCATCATTGCACTGCTGCGAGGATGTGGAGTGGTGTGTATTGTGTATGTTCATATTTCAGGGTACAGTGGAGTCTATTGCTATGATGAATGCAAAAGAACGCACAAAGTTGTTTGAACGCATCAGTAACTCCATCGAGTTGGCAAACGAGTACGATGCCAAGCTGGCAGCACTTCATAATGCGAAAGAGGACACTTGGTTCCATTTTAATCGCAAACGGGCAGCCGCTGCAGAGAAGAAGCAGGTGTTCAAGGACAAAACGGAGGTATTAAGATAATTATCTGTAGTAATTATCTTCCTGCAGGTTGGGCTAATGCTGTCATGACATGCCATCATCTGTTTAGGCAGAGAAATATCAGGCACTGCTGGAGCAGCTCAATGAAAGCAAGCTGCAGCTCAGCCTTTTCCAGCTTTATCACAATGAGAGGGGTATTAATGCCCTCGTGGAGACCCTGAGAGAGAAACAGGAGGCTGTCACCGTCAAAAAGAGTGTAGTGGAGGAATGGGAGCAAACTGTGAAGGCTCAGAAGAAAGAGCATGGACGTCTGAGCCGAGAACTGCAGAAACTAGAGAAGGAGATCAAGTGAGCATACTTAATAAAACAAGACAAATAAAACATAATTAGCAACAGAAATGATTTGGATACAAGTGCAGAGTTTATTGGACATGAAACAGACAAATCCAGAAGGGCAAATCAAATCTAAATGGACAGATTTAGAGATAAAGAGAACAAAACAGTCAGGTAGAAAGCTGTAATGCTAAAGGCAAGTGGGGAGTGTGTTAACTGGGCCCAGTTGGTTGTGATTAGAAATCGATGGAGCAGGTCATGTGACTGGTTCATGGTCTGTTCTTTGGCTGAGGATTTAGGGAAATGGCAGAATCTGGTAAAGTTAAGCAAACTACTCTATTAGTGTGCCATTTAATGTGTAGAACTGAATACCTGTGCCTTCCTTCTTCTTCTCCTGCTGTTCTTTCAGGTCCCAGGAAGAGACCCTCAACCATCAGAGGCCTCAGTATATCAAAGCCAAAGTGAACACCAGTCACCACCAGCGCAAGGTCGAGGAAGTGCACACCAGCCTCCTAAAGACCCAGAGGCAGCAGGCCAAGAAGGAGCAGGAGCTGCAGGAACTAAAGACAGAGCTGGCTGAGCTGGAGAAGGCCTGGAGAGTTTTTGAGGCAGAGATAGCGGAGAGGGCAGCTCAGAGGGGTGAAGACGTGCAGCTTGAGGAAGCTCAGGTGAGACAGACAGTGGGATCATGGGCAGTATTTTTTCTTCAAATATTTTTCCTACATTTCTTAAATGCAACATACAGCATGTCACGTTATCTTCTTAGGGTTTATTCAGGATAAGAGTCTTTACTCATTAATCTACAGGGTGTGTGTAAATGGATCTGGACTGTGGGTTAAATGGTCCTGGATGGAGGTGTAACATTTAGAAATTGTTTTGTTGTAGCTGGAGCGTTATAAGGAACTGAAGGAACTGGCCAGGAAAAAAGGGGCTGTCTTATTACAGAAAGCTGAGAAACTCCACCGGGAGGTGAAGGCTGATCGGGAAAAGCTGGAGTTTGACAAAAGGCGAGAAAGTGAAGTCGAGGTGTGTGTGTGTGTGTAGCCTTTTGAATCACTATGGCTATGATCAGTGGTGTTGATCTAATTATATTGAAATGCAGTACCTGGCTAGATTTTAGAATGGTGTCTAATGTACCTGTATTTTTGTCTACATGTATAGATAAACATTAAGCATGCTGAAGAACATCTGGACGAGTTAAACAGGAGGGCAGGGAAACTGGAGGAATATTCCATCACCTCTAAGTATGTTGTATATTCTAGTACACATTTTATTTGTGTGCTTGAAAATTAGCATTGTTGCTAATAAAAAGGTAACAATTTGCCAGTTTTGCAGATTAAAATCTGTGTCCTCATCAGCTTTGAGTGAAGAATAATGATTTAAATGCACCATATGGGTCCAGCTTTGTTTGACAGAAGGAGGGAAATATTAGGAAATATAAAAAACTAGTCACGTCTGGCTGATGAAAAATTCAGGAGAATAAAATCAGAAAAGATGTGTTTAATGTTTGTTCAACAAACCTTTGTTGTTGCAGCAAAGCTCTGGACGAGCAGCGGGAACGGGAGAGGTGCTTGCGGCAGATGTTAGAGCGCGGACGAGTGCGGATGCTGGAATTGAACGAAGAACTGGGAGTGGTGGGGCAGGAACTTCAGAGTGCTCGCATGGATAGCCAGGAGAATCGGAGACAGCAGAGACGAGACGAGATCTTTCAGAGCCTGTGCAGACTCTACCCAGATGTTGTGGTATTGTACTGCCAATGTCATATATAAAAAAAAAAACTTTGCGGATCAAATCCATAAATAACAGTGACCGTTTCTGATGCTGTTTTCTGTTAAGGAATTTATGTTTTAGAGGTTTTTCTTTATGTCCAGTATGGACGCTTAATGGACTTGTGTCAGCCCATCCACAAGAAATACCAGCTCGCTGTCACAAAGGTGTTTGGCCATTACATGAATGCCATCGTGGTGTCTTCTGCAAAAGTGGCCCGTGACTGCATTCAGATTATAAAAGAGGAGAGAGCTGAGCGAGAGACCTTCCTCCCTATTGACAACCTGGATGTGAGTCAGACTGCCATGTGTCCTCTGTCATGAGGCAGGATGCATGTTCTCTTTTAGTGAAACATTATATATGAACAGTCATTGAGCTTAATTTGTTAGGACATGAGCTAATTTTCACACATGATTCCCAGTAAGTAACTATAAACGTTTAAACGAGACTATACTTGTTAGGTTAAGCCGCTAAATGAGCGTCTCAGGGAGGTCCGTGGTGCCAAGATGGTGGTGGATGTGGTGCAGTGTTCCCAGAAGGCTCCTCAGTTGAAGAGGGTGGTGCAGTTTGTGTGTGGAAATTCCCTCGTGTGTGAGAATCTGAAAGATGCCCGCCGTGTTGCTTTTGATGGCCCAGAACGCCTTAAGGTATGATTTACACATGGCTGTGCTTACATGCGAGGTCAAAGTTTTTATTAGAAAATGCTCTTGGTACTGATACCCAGGCCAAATTTAACTGATGACCTTTGTACTGTTGATCTGGAATTTTTTAGACAGTGTCTTTGGATGGTACTTTATTCTCCAAGTCAGGGGTGATCTCTGGTGGCTCTGTTCACCTGCGCCATAAAGCTCGACGCTGGGAGGAGAAGGACATGAATGGCCTGAAAGAGCGGAAGGAGCAGCTTAGTGCAGAGCTGAGGGTATGTCTGTGTCATTCATTTCTTACAGTGGAGCTGTATCAGGATTCATATACATCTAATGTGAGACCTGTGTGCACGTGTTCATGGAAGGAACTAATAAAACTGAAACGCAAGGAGGCTGAGCTACATCAGATCACAGCCCAGGCCCAGGGAATCCAGACTCGCCTCAAATACTCCAACTCTGAGCTGGGGTCCGTCCGCAAAAAAAACATCCCAGCCTGCCAGTCTGTAAGCTCTCTCATTTCTCTCATTCTTTTCATCCTGTTTTTTTTCCACTGTTTGACTCTCTTCCTCTGTGTTATACGAAAGTGTGTTTATGCTTGTGGGTGTGCTGCAGGAAATCTCCAGACTGCAGAGTGAGCTCTCAAATTTGAAGTCTCAGATCGAGATGCAGACCAATAATTTGAAAGTGAATGACAGTAGGGTGTCAGCCCTCCAGGATGAACTCAACCATGTGAGGCACACAGAATGTATTAAACTGTTACCCATAGCTACGTATAGGCTCCTATTCTGAGTCTAGTGACAGCAGTTATAGTGGCAGAGGACATGCACAGTGAGCTGTTTCGTAGAGCTTTACTTTTCTGCTGCAGATGGAGGACACCGTGTTCTCAGACTTCTGCGCTGAGATTGGAGTAGCCAACATTCGTGAGTACGAGCAGGATTACTTGAGACAGCAAGGAGAGATCGAGAATAAGCGGTAGGGCCCAATACAAACACGCCGCACAGGAACGTTAGACTTAATGATAGGTTGCTAATACTAGGAAGACAGTTGCCTTCAGTTGAAATCATATGTTTTTTGGAAACTTAAAGCAACAAAATGTATTCAGACAGCACATGAACATATAACTATGTTAATGCAGGACTAGGCATTATTACAAAAGCAGTAGTGTTTTAGCTACAAGAAGTTATAAAATACTCACAAGTGTGATGATTAGAACAGTAAGGTGTGCTAAGCATGCTAGCTGTTATGTCCAGGCTGCAGTTTGAGTCCCAGCGCACCCGTCTGAACACACAGTTGGAGTATGAGCAGGAGCAGCTGTACAAGCAGCACAGGCTGATCAGCAAAATGGAGGACTCCATCAAGAAAGAGGAAGAAGTCATCCTAATGTTAAAAGAGGTAAGCCAGCTTTAATACAGCTTTCAAGTACAACCTTATGCAGGTAGCATATTTTAAAAGTTTGTGTTGTTCAGGATGAAAAGAAGCTGCTTGCTGCAGTAGATGAGTCTCAGGTGAAGCTCCAAGACTTAAAGAATAAGCAGGCGGAGCAAAAGTCTTACGTTAATAAAGCGAAGGCTGATCTGGATAAGAGAATCAGTGGCCTTCAAGAGAACTCCAGGTATCTCTGGTTGTAAAAGTTAATCAGTGGTTGATTTCTGTATGGACTTGACTATTTCGCTCTCATTTTATTAGCACTTTAAACTGGAAACTCTTCCTTTATACAAGATATTTTTTTGCAGTTTATAAAGTAAGACAACTCTCTCTCTCTCTCTTTCTCTCTCTCTCTCTCTCTCTCTCTCTGTTTCTCAGGGATCTGGTAAAGCAGCAGAAGGAGATGATCTCTGTGGAAACTGCATTGGAGCATCAGAGACTTTGCAAACACAACCTGCTGCTGGGCTGCAAAATTGAGGGCCTGCCTCTCACCGTCCTCTCGGGAACACTGGACGACATCAGTGACATCCAGGTACAGCAAGAGTGAAAACGGGAAAATATTTTGTACTCAATCCAGTATCAAAGGTGTTCAAAAACAGGTCTGAAAATTCTCCCGTGAGCCTGTTACAGTTTGAATGACCAAAACTACTGCTTTCCAGAATTATTGGCATCCTTTATAAAAATGAACTTCATGAAAAGTTTTTTTTCTACACCGGTTTCAAAATGATCAATATTCTGTTACTAATCTTACAATAGATATTTTTAATAACTGGACTGGAAAGAAATAACAGCACACAGTATTCTGTAGAGATGCTTGTCACTGAAGTCACTGACAAAATCATCCAGATTAATGTTTGTCCTTCCTGAGTTTCCCAGGAGTTTGTGATTATTCTTCTCTGGCACTCAACCCTTGGTAAATAGTTAATATTCTGAATGAGAAAGTTCAAGCATTTTTAATATCGGAGCAGTACGGTGATCGGCTTTTCCGTGACGTGAGCTGGGGAGAAAGTGAATGTTAATGTGATGATGTTTCACACTACAAAGAAAAAGTTCTCTTCTTTTCAACACAGCTGGACTCTGATTCTGTAAGCATCACCACACAAGACATTTATGAGCGAGAAGAACAGATTCTGATTGATTATAGACCTCTGGGAGATCATCTGAAGGTGAGGCTTGCTGATTTCTTTTTTGTATGTGTCTCTGTGCACCAAGAATTAAGCATTATCAGACATAGAGTTGTTATCAGGTTACTCATGTACACAAGTCATGTAAAGGCATGGGCGTGTGTGTGTGTGTCAGAGTCTGACTGAGGAGCAGGAGGTGATGACCCAGCTGGAGGTGCTGAGAGAGAAAGTGTCATCTCTGGAGAGAATGATCCATATGTCCAAACCACCCAACATGAAGGCCTTGGAGAAGATGATTGAAGTGAAGGACACATTTCGTGGTGTGGCTGATGGTATAAACACACACACACACACACACACAATAGAAAGTTAACATAATTGTTAATGCTTTGACTGCACCTTTGTGTGTTTTTGTTTGTTAGCATTCGAGGCGAGCGCAAGTGTATCTAAGAAATGCTATCAGGAGTTTGAGCAAGTGAAGTCCATGCGCTTCCATCGCTTCAGCCAGTGCTTCGAACACGTTTCTGTCAGCATCAACCATATCTACCAAGACCTCTGCAGGAACAACAGTGCTCAAGTGAGACTTTGTTATTCAAATTAATTCTTTTTTGTATATTAAGCAAGAAGCACCTAGACACCTAGTACCAAAAAGCACCTTTTTTTAATACCTGTACCACTACGTGGCTCTGTGGATTTTTGCCGTGATTCTCTGTAGTGCAATATCTCAAGAATGAGTGGTCGAATGTTTATAAGATTTATCAGAATTTAATATCGTAACCTGCAGGTTAATTTTGCAATTGATAAAAGCAGGGTCAGAGAACAGGGTCAAGGTCACAGCAAGATCAAGCAGTTTTTCTTCAGTTGCTTTCATGCTGTATATTTTTAAGGATATTTTTAGGGTATTAGTAACAAGAAGACAAATGTGGTGGAAGCATCTCAAGCGGAAACCAAAAAAAGATTAAAAAAAAGAAAAAATAGTCTTTATTAGTTTTTTTTTTTCAAATCAAATGTTTTTATTTGGTATATATGTTTAACCAACATACTATATGCATTGGCTGAGGTGCTACAGTATTTTACCTGTAGGTAAAAATATTATAACTAATAAACCCAAAGCTGCAGTGGGAATTTTTGAAAGAGTGCAATAATTAAAGTAGGATAACATTAAGAAATCCTTTTATATAAATAAATAAATAAAGTTTCTTTTTCATTGTGTGTGTGTGTGTCCTGCAGGCAACTCTGAGTGCAGAAAATCCCGATGAGCCTTACCTGGGTGGTATCAGTTATAACTGTGTGGCTCCTGGCAAGAGATTTATGTCCATGGACAACCTGTCAGGAGGAGAGAAATCCATTGCAGCGCTCGCTCTGGTGTTTGCTATTCACAGGTAGACAGTTTTTACTTGGGCAGAGTCAATATTTATTTATTTTGTCCTTCTTGTTTTATTTGACTGATTTTAATTACTGGTTTTATAATTGTTTCATTATTTCCATGATTAGTTTTGACCTTCATGTCTCATTTTATCCCAGCTTCCGTCCTGCTCCGTTCTTTGTACTGGACGAGGTGGATGCTGCTTTGGATAACACGAACATCGGAAAGGCAAGACGACACTCACAATACAACACTACAGTAAACAACACTGTAGTAAAACACCACTGCAGTTAGTTACAGATTTGTAGTTAGTTTAATTTTGTTCAACATTGAAGCACACTTTTTACTGTCTGTTATATGAATCATATCACACCATGATGATTTTTTGCAGGTGACAAGCTTCATTAGGGAACAATCAAGAAATAACTTTCAGGTCATTGTCATCTCACTGAAGGAGGAGTTCTATTCACGGTCAGATGCTCTGCTGGGGGTCTACTCTGAGGTACTGCACACAGCACACCTTCTCAGGTGTGCACACGGATACATATAATTTGGAGTTGATATAAAGTTTACCATATGTGTAGGGTTGTGAGGTATGTAGAACCATTTTTTTAGACTTGTATGATTTGTCACTTGCTTGTGTGGTAGTGCCCACTATTTCAGTTCACACCTGATGTTATTCATGTACTCCTGGCCCCACAGTTCGATGACTGCATGTCCAGCCACCTCCTGTCACTGGATCTCACTCCGTACCCCATCAACGACGAGAACGGCAATGAGAGAGAGAT
Source organism: Hemibagrus wyckioides (assembly GCF_019097595.1). Lineage (NCBI taxonomy): Eukaryota > Metazoa > Chordata > Actinopteri > Siluriformes > Bagridae > Hemibagrus > Hemibagrus wyckioides. The sequence continues at coordinate 26,756,847 of NC_080717.1, forward strand.
GGGCATGATGTGAAGGAGCAACGAAAGAAAATGAGCGAAGAAAACTGAATTTCTGTTATTAGGTTTTCTTAAAAATGGTACTGAAGATTAAAAAAAAAATTTGTATTAATTTTTGTTTTAAATGGAAGGTTTTATTCCTTACATTATTTCATGAGCATTTCAAGTTTCTGTAGTATTTGCTGGCTGTTTTTATAAGGAGTGATTGTTGTTAATCAAAGAAAGCTTGTTTCCGTTAGGAAGATGTTCGGTATTTAATCGAGGTTCACGTGTTTTAATGAAGGGGTTCATTTTAAATAAATCATTTTGAACTTTTTTTCCTCATATATTATTATTCACAGTATTTTGATCAGGGTGCACATGGCCTCTTGGAATCTCATTAGTGTTGATGTTTCACCATCCTGACTTCTCACTCTGTCACTAAATCTCTTCCCTTCATAATCATCCCCCTTCTATGACGCACAGTTCTGCGATGGGGATAAGGACGCGAACGGTCTGCTCATACTTCATGTCTTTTATTTAACATTCGGAAGATTGTTGTCTTGGACCATTTTCTTCTTCAAGTGTGTTTACACCGGTGCTTTTCATGGCGTCGTATACAGTCGTGATTGTCCCTCTGCGGAGCAACATCGACAGTCGGGATGGCCTGAGGTTCTTCCTCTGGGTGAGTTCTTTGGGTTTTTATGGTGCTTTAATGTGTAATGTAGTCACGCAATATCTACCATATTATTCTTTGTGAATTATTGTCTTGTAGAACAACATGAAATTAAATATGGAGAGACAGAAAGAGCCACAATGCTAATGATACTAATAGTAATGTGCAGTGATATTAAGTCCTTATTTGTTTTATTGTGTATTTATAGTACTTTGTGATATCTCTGTATGTGCTGTCATTTAACGTCCTCTGATCCATACTGCTCCATGGTGTCAGCTGTCGCAAAATTTCCAGCCAGCCTCTAGATCAACGCCGCTAGTTCACAACTGTATAACAAAGTTATTTAAAGACAGAAACTATTTCCACTCAGCTCATCAGTCTAAGATTAGTGTTAGCAGGAACCCCAGAACAAACTCCCTCAGACTTACTTATTAATTTCCAACACTATTTTTTCATCATGCAAATACTCATGTGAGGTGTTTTTGAATACTTTTATTGTTTATTCCAGGCTGTTAGGGAGCTGGAGTTTACCGTCTTACAGAATTTTGTAAAATAATATAATAGGAAAAAGGTTTCTCACTTAAGAGCCTTCATTTGTTCATCTTGTGATTTATCATGGTCAGGGTTGCGGTGGATTCAGAGTCTAGTATCACAGCATCACTAGGTTTTGAAGCGTGTCTAAGATTTTTTTTGCTCATTTGACCACAAGTGTATTAGTGAGGACATGCGAGGAGGTCTGGGGTGCAGTCGGAGATCCAATTTATTCCGATGGTGTTCATTGGTGAGGTCAGGGCTCTGTGAGTTCTAATCCAACCTCATTAAACCATGTGTTCTTGGAGCTTGTTTTGTGCTGGAACAGGTTTGGGCCTCTGAGTTCCAGTGACGAGAAATTGTATTGCTACAGCATACAAAGACATACAGCTATACACTTATAGCACATGGTGTAATTGGTCAAATGTCCACATACCATAAGTGATATAGTGCAGGGTTTTTCAACCTTTTATGAGGCATGGCACATTTTTTACATTTAACATTTAACTTCTTCAGCAGTTTGAGCAACAGTAGCTTGTCTGTTGGATCAGATCACACGGGCCAGCCTTCGCTCCCCACGTGCATCAGTGAGCCTTGACCGCCCATGACCCTGTCTCCGGTTCACCACTGTTCCTTCCTTGGACCACTTTTGATAGATACTGACCACTGCAGCCCGGGAACACCCCACAAGAGCTGCAGTTTTGGAGATGCTCTGATCCAGTGGTCTAGCCATCACACTTTGGCCCTTCATCAAACTCACTCAAATCCTTACCCTTGTCCAGTTTTCCTGCTTCTAACATCAACTTTGAGGACAAAATATTCACTTACAGCCTAATATATCCCACCCACTAACAGGTGCCGTGATGAGGAGATCATCAGAGTTATCCACTTCACCTCTCACTGCTCACAATGTTATGTCTGATTATTATTATTATTATTATTATTAATATTATTATTATTATTATTATTATTATTATTATTATTATTAATATTATTATTATTATTATTATTATTATTTTAAAGTCCCTGAAAGCCTTTTTCATTTTCTGTAAGAAAACCTGTTTAAACCAAACTCTAGTCCTGTATGTGGGTTTCATTCTTTCACGTTCAGGTGAAGCAGCTGCAGGAGCTGGAGAGAGAGAAGGACATCTTGTGGTTGAGTCTGCAGACGCTGGAGCAGACACAGCGCTGGATTCACCCCAGACTGGAAGGGGATCAGCCAGACTGGAAAGATGGAGGAGGTGACAGGAGTCCCTATGAATAACGTTATGCGCCGTAATGAGCATTAGACATGTACCAGTATAATAATCGTCTATCCTTTGATTAGCAGCAGTATTAAAGTGTCATATTTTGAAACAATTATTGGGTAATGCTTACATTCCAGTAATTCATATACACGTCTGGGACAACTTAAAGAGAAAAAAAACAAACTGTGGGGTAGTGAGGTGTTTAGACATCCACAATCTTCAGTGCACCATGATATCTGTTCAAAAATGGAAACAAACCAGGACCATTACTTTACTTTGTCATGCATCTGTATTATGGCACTTTATATTGAATGCTATATTATGAATAAGTCAAATGAACATCACGTCCTTATTCTCTTACACATCTTCACGACCTTGGTCAATTTGACCAACTGACTGAGCAATAAAATGCTTTCTTGTCTGTTTGGCTTTTTCCCTGGATTAATAGTTGGGAAGACCCGGTTTAATCTGTTTTACTGAAGAAAAAGAAATACATTAAAAAAGGGGTCTACTATAAAGAAGATTTGTAATAGAATTTTGTGAAGTTTAACATTCACTTTATTTCATTTCAGCGTGCTAGAAAAGTGCTGTATATATAAATAAATGGATGTTTGGAAATTCTGTGCATGAAAGTTGCCCAAGCTCCAGCGTTTCAGCATGAAGAATTCTCTTACTACTGGCGTTTATAATAATAAACCTCTGAGGTTTATTTCGAGTCGTATTTGAGCTGTTGGAGATAACAGGATGGAACTTATTTGAATATATTGCATTAAATCATTAGCACAAATGCATAAAGATGATGACGTCATTTGTTAATGAAGAGAAAATGGTAATAATAGTGCTGTGATGTATAAGAGAGCTCATAGATCGCAGGACATGCTGTTATTGGAAAATAATCGACTTTCGGGTGATAACAGTGATAGCTGCTCAATCACACCTCTCTGTCTTTGATTATTTTTCCTTTATTCAGAGTTTAGCTTACTTTAGTTCCAGTAATGCGTTATATTTCAAGTCCATTAGATTAGATTAGATTAGATTAGATTCAACTTTATTGTCATTGTGCATTAACATAACTAACAGTATGTACTGTGTTTTCTGACCCTTTCATACAGTGTCCACACTTCAATGCAGTCAATTCAGAGCTTGAAGGTGATTTCTGTAATCAATGCAATTGATCATAAATTATTATTCTGCTTCTATCTAGACTGTTTGTGAGTGCAATCACATTAAGTTCACATTAAAGGTGTTTATTTTACCACAACACGGGGGGTTTTATTCCTTATTATGTATGCTTGATTATTATAGATGTTATGATTGATGTTATAGAATACTGTAGATAATTACACATATTGGTGAGAGTTGATTAGTTAATAATGACAGTTTGTTTTTCAACTATCTATCTATCTATCTATCTATCTATCTATCTATCTATCTATCTATCTATCTATCTATCTATCTATCTATCTATCTATCTATCTATCTTAAATTCTCTTTGTCTGCGTTTGTCTCTCCCCCCTTTCTCTTTCTCAATCTTTTTCCCAGTCCTTGCTACCCGAAGACTTTTATTTTGAAACGCCGCCATCTTTGAATCAATCCGGCGCTGAATTCAAACACATCTGCCCGAGTTTGTGAGAAACGGTGAAAATGGACAGATTATTGAAGTGAAATAAGAATAAACAGTACTGAAGTTTGTTTGGAAGTTTGTCTTTTAGAGAGATGATGTTGAGGAGAAGGAGCAGCAGCAGTGCTAACGTCTCATCCAGGCGCCGGAGCAGTGGTGTGGGATTTGATGAGTTTGGATTCGCCTTCATTAAGAGGAGAGAGAGGAGACTGCAGCACAGATCCCATGACTACAGGTCAGTCTTTACATCATACACTCACATTAATACATGCTTTATTTACCCTGGACTTTCAGAACTTGAAGTTTCAGCTCTTGTTGCACATATTATAAACATACCACTACCATACCAGAGATCCCAGTAATGCTTTAGATTTCAATTCCATTAACGCAACTAACTATATTGAAAATCTTAAACTATCTGACTCTTTCCTACAGTGTCCACACTTGTAGACGGTCGAAGCTTAAATATGATTTTATTTTAACATTTAAGACCAATGCAATTCATTTAATTATTATTCTGCTTCTGTCTAGACTATCTGTGAGTGCAGTAATACAGCACGAAAGTGTGTGGGTGTGAAATTAAAAATAAAGTTATTTTTTAATAGATTTTTTTTTTTTGCTTTATGCAGTACATTTTATACATCAAGAATATTTTGCTTCGAACATGATAATTTCTATAATTTTTTGTTTAATTCTAATAATATAATTATAACACATTTTATAATTGTATTAGATATTTTTATAATATTTTATCATTTTAAAAATAATTCTAAAAATATAATATTTTATTAGAATGTAATTTTTTTTCATGGTATTTTACATAAACATGGATGATCCTCTAAATTTTTATAGAAAGTAATATTTATGTGACATGTAAATTTAGATTTAAAAAAATGAAAAGGGTTAACAGCTTACTAAGTTGCCATCAAATCCTTAATTCTCACTGGTCAGAGGGTGTTGAGTCTTTTTCTAACAGCAGCTCAGATTAGAGGTTTAATGATTAAAGCATAGTAGAATTTTTTAAAGGGTGAAACATTCTGTATGGAGATGCCTTTTATGGAAAGAGTCTCCAGTGTGAAGGATTTGTAACAGTTGAAGGTTTCCAACATGGGAAAGTCTTCAGGACAGAGGACGTTTTATGTTTTATGTTTTTTCAGTAACATGACAAGCTGCTGATTGATTAATTAATTTGAGTGATTAATTGATTTGATTGGTTGCTTACTTGATTTGATTGATTGATTGATTAATTTGATTAGGTGGGTTGGTTGATTGATTGATTGATTGATTACTTTAAGCTACATAGAAGACCAGAGAACTTTTTGTAGTTGCACTAAAGTAAGTGATAACAGGAACAAACCTATCTTGAAGACATTCCACATCTCTAAACAGATAAAATGAACAACTTACATTAATCATAAACGGCAGATTGCTGTGTTATAAAAGGCAGATCTCAGGCCTCTTATATAGGGAAAATAATCAACTTCTGGGTGTTAATAGTGTTAATTGTACCCTAGAGATATATTCCTTACCTAACAAACAATAAACTTTACATTAACACATAGTAAATTAAGTGACGTTTGATTGACCTGTCCTCTTCTTTTCCACTCAGCTATCCTCAGCCGAATGCCGTTAAAGTTAAAGAGCTGTGTGAACTGCTCAGCTATTGGAATGGATCCAGTTTCATTTGCAGAAACCAGGTATGTTCTTATCATGTTTGTGTCTCAATCTCATGAATACATTTTTTTCCCCCTCAACCTGTGGATTGATTATGAATTTTCAATTTCATGTATATTGCACATACAAGCAATTAGTCCTATGGTATGTGGTTCAGTAAACAGACCTGCATTAACAATATTCAGAGAAAACTTAACAAAAAAAAAATAATGAGAGCAATAGAGTAGAAGACTGGATATAAAGAAGCAGTTGTGAAAGAATGTGGTTGTTTTGGTTTTTTTGGCTTTTATTTTTTCATCTTTTCCTTTAGATTGAACGCTTTATCCGTATCGGTATTCCTCCAGTGCTGCGTGCCCGGGTGTGGAAGTGTCTGCTGGACATCGAGGCTGTCCGAGCAGCCAGTGATTTCAACTATAAGGTGGATTTTAGTCAATGGTTCAGTTTTTAGAAATCTGGGAAGCAAGAGAACGTATACATGATGTCACGTCCGTGTCTGTTATATAGAGCCTGTGTGTGGGGGTGGGGGGGTGGGGCTAGCTTATAGGTTGTGCAAAATAAACAAATAATAAAATGAAACAAGCTCAGAATACTCTGCTTTGCTGTAGCTTTTCGATATCTAAGCCACACTGTAATATCCTATTTTTAACATTATTTAAAACGAAACCCGCTTTTTTATAAACAGAAGCAAAATAAAGAAAGAAAATTGAAGCTTGTATTCCTCTTCTGTTTATGTGATATGCTGAGGACACTGTTTAAGTCAGGACTGTTCTGTTCAGGTGGTCAGTTTATACCTGTCTGTGTGTATTTCAGGTGTGTCTTAGTGAGATCAGGAAACCCCTGGTGGACCTCGGCGTGAGCGAGTACAGCATCATTTCAGCCATCAGTATTCTGGGAGAGAGAGAGAACGAGCTGGGTTCAGCTGCTGCAGGCTCTCTCAGTGTCGACGTGCCTCTCTTCAGACAGATCGCTCTGGACCTTCGTGAGTTACACACCTGCTATAATAAAAATAATAATACTTACTGACACTCATTCTAACCTTACTGAATCTGTTAGATACACTGATCAAGCATAACATTATGATCAGTGAGAGGTGACATGAATAAGACTGATGATCTCCTCATCATGGCACCTGTTAGTGGGTGGGATATATTAGGCAGTAAGTCAACATTTTGTCCTCAAAGTTGATGTGTTAGAAGCAGGAAAAATGGGCAAGCGTAAGGATTTGAGTGAGTTTGATGAAGGGCCAAATTGTGATGGCTAGACCACTGGATCAGAACATCTCCAAAACTGCAGCTCTTGTGGGGTGTTCCCGGTCTGCAGTGGTCAGTATCTATCAAAAGTATCCTTTAAGTCCTTAAGTATCCTTTAAGACTTAAAGTTACCTGCTGCTAACATCTTGGTGCCAGATACCACAGCACACATTCAGGGATCTAGTGGAGTCCATGCCTCGACAGGTCAGGGCTGTTTTGGTATGATCATGTTATGCCTGATCTGTGTATATTTTTAATCAGAAGGCAGGGGTGTCCGATCTAATCCGCTATCACCCAGGTGTGCCTTTCATTATTGTTAGAATAAAAACCTGCACCAGCACTGGCTCTTCATCTAAAAGATTGGAATATCACTGATGTCAAGCCTCCACTTTTACTATCAGAATGACATTTACACCTTTTGAGAATTATTAAAATCAAAAGAGAGAGAAAGAATGTTTATAGCTGCTATAACGTAAGTTATAACAGGAGTGAACTTGTCTCGTGAACGTTACACAACGAAGGCTTAGAGCTATTTAGTTTAACTGAGTTCTTAGTGAAAAGTATGTTCTTTAATAAAGAAAAAGTTGTAAGAGGAATCAGACACTCAATGAGCAATGATATTGGATAAGAATCAATTTCAGGATAGTTTGCTCTTGCAGGAAGGTTCCATCACCACACCCTGTCTTTGATTACGTTTCTATTCTAACTATAAAAGGAGGAAAAGTATGACGCATCATTTTTTTAATCAATAAATTGCTATAAGACACACCTGCCGCATCACGTCACCTCTTCCTATAACAGTTTACCCTTTATAACTGTCCCCAACTTGAGTCTGCCCTTATAGCTGTAATATATGCTGTGTTTGGGGCAGGAAGGTCATGATTTCATGGCAAAGAATTTTTTGTTTTGGAATTTTCACCACAGATAAAATTATTTTTATATCCACTAGGTGGCGCCTTTCATCAACTTTCGTATTATTGATATTTTTCCCCCACCTTTCAAACCCTTTGCTTTATGATTTTACTCTAATGTTAATTAGTGACTTGCAGTAGAAATCCTCCATATAATATATTACCTTTATTTTAGAAGTCAGAAAAGCTTTTTTTTTTTTTGTAGATTTTTTGGAAATGAATACCTGAACATGTTTAATCTTTCAGTGTGTCTTTGTTACTGTTTACCTTTGGTCAGACTCAACGTAAAGCTAAAAAAAAAGTGTTTTTTGTGTGTTTTTATTTCAGAGAGATCTTTTCCAACACATCGCTCTCTGATGGGAGACACTCCTGAAGCCATCGAGGGTCAGGCCAAGCTTTTCCGAGTTCTCACAGCGTACGCCAGATATAACCCTCAGATTGGGTACAGCCAAGGTGATGGATTCTCACACAGTTCACATACAGTCTGGTCACACTGGTTGTGTTTTAGTTGTGCAGGTACTTTATATGAGACCACAAGTTTTGAATAGTTTTATTAGCTTTAAGCTCTTTTTGTCACTTGCGTGGTAACATCAAGATGAATGATTCAGTCGCAGTCATGAATCGTTTATCCAGTAAATAGACATCACAAGTGTCATTATGTTGTGTTATTACTCAGCTCCTGGTTAACGCCGGTTGTCTTTCCCTCTCATTAGGGATGTCGTACATCGCCGCCGTCTTGCTCATGCTTCTCGGTGAGGAGGAAGCTTTCTGGGCTTTGGTGGTGCTGCTTGAAAAACCTAAATACCTGTCTGAGCTGTTCGACTCCTCGCTGAAGAAGTAAGTGGTTAGAGGAAATAACACGGTTAAGGCTCTGCTCTGGTGCCGGATCAAATCCTACAATTGAAATGTTTTATAATTATGTAGAAAGTGAATAAAGAGCCGCTGTTATAGAAAGTTAATCTACAGTGTTGTGGTGTATACACTATATTGCCAAAAGTTTTGGAACACCCCTCCAAATCATTGAATTCATGGGTTGGGCTCGGCCTCTTTGTTCCCGTGAAAGGAACTCTTTGTGGGAACAGTTTGGGGATGACCCCTTCCTGTTCCAACATGACTGCACACCAGTGCACAAAGCAAGGTCCATAAAGACATGGATGAGCGAGTTTGATGTGGAGGAACTTGACTGGTCTGCACAGATTCCTGACCTCAACCCCATAGAACACTTTTGGGATGAATTAGAGTGGAGACTGCAAGCCTTCTCATCCAACATCAGTGCCTGACCTCACAAATGCTCTTCTAAAGGAAGAGTTGAAGCTGTTACAGCTGCATGTACATGTAATATTACATTCATGTGCATGTAAAGGCAGACGTCCCAGTTTTGGATTGGCTCACAGTCTCCACTCTAATTGATCCCAAAGGTGTTCTATGGGGTTGAGGTCAGGACTCTGTGGAGTTCCTCCACACCAAACTCACTCATCCATGTCTCTATGGACCTTGCTTTGTGCACTGGTGTGCAGTCATGTTAGAACAGGAAGGGGTCATCCTTTTTGTTCCCACAAATTTGGGAGCATGAAATTGTCTAAAATGGTATGAAGCTGAAGCATTAAGAGTTCCTTTCACTGGATCTAAGTGGCCGAGCCCAACCCCTGAAACACAATCTCTGAATTCAGTGATTTGGAGGGGTGTCCCAAAACTTTTGGCAATGCAGTGTATGTAATTTTTATTTATTTATTTTTTATTTTTTCCAGGATCCAACATCATGCACTGGTGTTTCAGCAGTTACTAAAACACAGGAAGCCTCAAGTATTCCAGCATCTGGTAATTAAAGGACTTACCCTAAACAATATATTTCTAAAACTTATAAAGATAAAGATCTCTGAGGAGCTTGAGGATTTGTGATACAATGCGTCTTTAGTAGACGCATTAGACCCACTGGAGATGTGTGTAATCCTTTTTAAACCAGTTTCCTGTAATCAAACCCTTTCTCCTTCCAACTTCAAACAGCAGTAGGACGCCTGATCCGTGTTTACGTTTAAGGGTTTATATCCGAGTGAGTGAAGTTGGGAAAAACGAAAGCGCAGGGACTGGCTTCATTAAAGCAGCACAAATATCTGAAACGCAGAAAACAACTTTTTAAAAATAAAAAAGTGTCCATTAAGTTCATCTTTGTGTGAGACAGGAATGGCATGTACTCTTAAGACCTCTTAGTTTTGAAGATATGGAAGGAAATCGGCGATTAGTCTCTTAACTAATGCGTACACAGAGCTCAAATCCCTTTAAAAAAGCTTTTTAGTTGCTAACTTAAACACCACTTATACTAACAATCAATATAATTTATTTTATAACTTATTTTGGCAGCCTTAAAGCTGTCTGTAAAGTAATTCTAGTTCATTCCCAGGCATAGAGTTGGTATTTATTTATTATTTGGTCAACCACCGGTGCATGTTTTCCTGTGGGAAGTGGGTATAATGCCCTGAGCGATTTTTTTTTTTATTATTCACCCTGACCAATCAGGTTGCAACTTGAACATCATATGAGGACTCTTATTTAAAACAAGATTCAGTATCAACTATATAATAAACTACACTGATCAGCCATAACACTGTGAGCAGTGAGAGGTGACGTGAATAAGACTGATGATCTCCTCATCATGGCACCTGTTAGTGGGTGGGATATATTAGGCAGCAAGTGAACATTTTGTCCTCAAAGTTGATGTTAGAAGCAGGAAAAATGGACAAGCGTAAGGATTTGAGCAAGTTTGATGAAGGGCCAAATTGTGATGGCTAGATGACTGGATCAGAGCATCTCCAAAACTGCAGCTCTTGTGGGGTGTTCCCGGTCTGCAGTGGTCAGTATCTATCAAAAATATCCTCCAAGTTAGAGGACTTAAAGGATCTGCTGCTAACATCTTGGTGCCAGATACTACAGCACACCTACAGGGATCCAGTGGAGTCCATGCCTCGACAGGTCAGGGCTGTTTTGCCTTATAATAGCCTTATTTGTTGATGTACATATTTAAATATTCATCTGCACTTGTTCATTTGCACAATTTCTACTATTTGCACTTCTGGTAGATGCTAAACAGCATTTCATTGCTATGTACCTGTACTTTGTAATGACAACAAAGTTGTATCTATCTATTTTGGCAGCAAAAGGGGGGGGCACCACAATATTAGGCAGGTGGTCATAATGTTATGCCTGATCAGTGTATATCATGTGTAATGCATTTGATCCTAGGGAATAGGATATTATATAAAAGTTTGCAGACTCTAAGGCGATGGTCCAAAATCATTCTTTATCACCTCTCTCTCTCTCTCTCTCTCTCTCTCTCTCTCTCTCTCTCATATATGTTGATCCAGGAGAAACTGGGCGTGTCCTCTGTTCATTTCATAATGCAGTGGTTTCTGACTCTCTTTACCTCTCTCCCATGCTGGGACTCGGTGCTGGCGATCTGGGATCTCTTCCTGCTGCAAGGTAATAACTGCCAGCTGCTAGAAGTGTGTGTGTGTTGGTTAAATGGAGCTCAGTTGTCCCAGACTGGTGTAACAACATTCTGAGGACTTGGCTTTCACTCAAGCACTCAGCAGCTCTTCACTAGTTGAAAGTTCCCACCGTTGTGCTTTTAAAACCCAAGTTCCTCCACAGGGTTTATCTACCCCACCAATCGCTCCACCCCACCCCTGACTAAGGAACTAACGGCTAAATGATCAAATCCAGGGACTTGAGCTGGCTGATCTTACTTAGCTTTCCAAATATCCTGCTATAATGCTTGTTACTCGGTCAAGGCAGATGTCTGTCTTTGAACCGCAAGCTTCAAAGATGTAAAGAAGGCCTTTATTTATTTACTTTTATTAAATGCGCTCAAGTTATCTTATTAGTATTGAACTATTATTTAGAAACGATAATAAACAAATTTTCTTTGATGTCTCTCGCCTTCATGTGCCTCTGTATCTGCGAGTTTTAATGAAGGAGGCGTGGCCACTGTGCCTGCTTGTCTTAGTGAAAAAGGCGTGGCCTCAGTGCCTCAGACTGATCATACTAAATGGTTTTAATAAATTATACTGCATTTTATTGAATCGTTTCGACTCTTTTAAAACAATTCAGTGAGGCGGAGGAAGTGATGGAGTCTGTGTGAGCCTCCAGTGTCACTTATTTCCAGGTAGTCAGATATTTAAAAACAACTTAGAATAACGTTTGTTATATAATTTTTTTGATGAGTAATACAATAATTATGGCACGTATTATATTTTAATTAAATGTAATTTGTGATTAATAATTAAATCTTTGTCTCGTTCTGTGTCTTTGTCTTTCTCTCTCTCTCTCTCTCTCTCTCAGGTATGGTGGTGGTGTTTCGTGCAGGTTTAACAGTCCTCCAGCTCCTGGAGTCTTGTCTAATGAGTATGACGGAGGAGGCGGCCGTGTTGCCTGTTCTGCTGCGTGTTCCTGTAGATGTGTGAGTCTGAGCAAATCCTTCAGTATTCAGTACGGCTTATACCAACTTACCATTTTCCAGATTCTTATATTTTCCAGCTTAAAATGATTAACACTATAAAAAAGTGAATGAATGGCACTCTGGTAAAGATGGCCTTAAAAATGGTTAGGAATTAGATTAAAATAAATAATTAATTAGTTCTTAATTAGGTGAAAATAAATTTGGTTAAAATAAATAATTAATTAGGTCTTAATTAGGTTAAAATAAATAAATAATTAGGTCTTAATTAGGTTAAAATAAAACTGGTTAAAATAAATAATTAATTAGGTCTTAATTATGTGAAAATAAAATTGGTTAAAATAAATAATTAGGTCTTAATTAGGTTAAAATAAAACTGGTTAAAATAAATAATTAGGTCTTAATTATGTGAAAATAAAATTGGTTAAAATAAACAATTAGGTCTTAATTAGGTGAAAAGAAAATTAGTTAAAATAAATAATTAATTAGGTCTTAATTAGGTTAAAATAAATAATTAATTAGGTCTTAATTAGGTGAAAATAAATAAATAATTAGGTCTTAATTAGGTTAAAATAAAACTGGTTAAAATAAATAATTAATTAGGTCTTAATTATGTGAAAATAAAATTGCTGAATATCTCAAAGAAATCCTTTTTTTTAAAAAAAAGAAAAAAGAAAAAAAAAGAAATTAACCCCTGATTTAAAAAAAACCTCAAAATCTAGCTGTGCCTGTAGATTCATGGTTACTGGATCAACGTGTGTTTAAAACGTGAATGTTTTACACTTTTATTTCACAGCTTTTTTTTTTTAAGCCAGGTTGTTTAGAAATCCTTTCAGCTAGGGGTTCATGGATTTCAGATCTCTTGTGCTGTCAGTACAAAGCTCAGAGATTTGATGGAAAGGAAAAGTGACACAGCGGAGCGTGGGTCAGTTATGCTAAACGTCACTACATGTGGGTTTCTTTGAAGGGGGAGATAAAATGCTTATCACATTTCTACCCTGGCATCACTTAGCCTTCTGCTTCAGACAAAAGAAGGAGGCGGGCATTTCAGTGTTAACACAGAAGTCGCTATAGCAACCTGGACGTGGCGTCAGTGCTGAGCCAGTGCTGGAGCACTTGACCGCTGGTAATGTTTTCACTGCTTTGATCCCCCATGACCTGTAATAATGGTATAATCCACATAATAAGTCTTAAATACTGCTTAAAGGTGATTCCTATTTTGTCAAGAGTTCTGAAAAACCTAACTACAGACCAGTTCAAGCAAACTATTAAATAAATTAGGTGTGTTGTTTAAATGTGTATAATTTAAACATTTCTTTCCACACAGTATTTTTGTCTTATTGCTTGAAAGTGTTTTTATTTGAGTGTAAATGTTTATTGTGGTAACTTTGTTGTTTATGGGGGTTACAAAGGCACTGGATGGATTGACAGAAGAACTAAAGAAACAAATGAATAAACAAATGATATTTTGATCTGTCTGTCTGTCTCTGACAAATTGTTTGTCCTACTGTCTGTCTGTGTGTCTGTCTCTCTCTGGTTGTCTGTCTGTCTCTTGTCTATTTATCTGGCAGTTGGTTTCTGTCTGTCTCTCTGACTGTAGATTTATCTATCTATCTGGTGTGTGTGTGTTTATCTTTTTATTTATCCCTCTGATAAATTGTCTCTCTATCTAAATATCTGTCAGTTTGTCTGTCTATCTGTCTCTGTCTATTTCTGTCTATCTGTCTCACTGTCCCTCTGTCTCACTGCTCCTCTGTCTGTCTGTCTGTCTGTCTCTCTCTGTAGATTTATCTGTCTATCTGTCACGTGTGTGTGTGTTTGTCTGTTTAGCTTTTTATTGATCTTTCTGACAAATTGTCTGTCTGTCTAAGTATCTGTCAGTTTGTCTGTCTATCCATCTCTCTGTGTCTATTTATTTGTCAGTTTGTCTGTGAAATAGTCTGTCTGTCTGCTTGAGTAACCTCTATCTGTTTGTATTTGTTTTTATTTGTTTACTGTTCATCTGCTTGAAACTATTTCTTAACTTCCCATCCATACAACCCATTTTTAACTAAAATTCTCACCAGAATCCATTAGAGTTTTTCTTTGTCTGACTTTTATAATGGTGGACTGTTTTTTCCACCATGGTAAAGATGGAATTTCACACAGGACCTCATTATGACATTTTCAGACTGTGGGTTTAAACATACAGTAAGAGGGGGATATGTCCATGTTCATGCAGCATGCTAATGGAGCTCCACATTGTAAAGTGGAAGAAAGTAGAGTTGAGTGGAACTCAGGCATTCACATGCAGATCCACACCTCCACAAAGAGCCTTACATGAGCCAGGGGATTCCCGTAACTGCCCTGGTGCTGACTCTCAACTCAGCTGCTTTGAGCTGGCTCTCTGGCTCTCTGGCTCTCTGGCTCACTGGCTCTCTGTCTCACTGACTCTCTGTCTCACTGTCCCTCTGTCTCACTTCTCCTCTGTCTCTCACTGCTCCACCGTCTCTCTCTCTCACTGCTCCTCTGTCTCTCTCTCACTGCTCCTCTGTCTCTCTGCCTCACTGATTCTGTCTCTCTGCCTGTCTGTCGCACTGCTCCTCTGTCTCACTGCTCCTCTGCTCCTCTGTCTCACTGCTCCTCTGCTCCTCTGTCTCACTGCTCCTCTGTCTCCTCTGTCTCACTGCTCCTCTGTCTCACTGCTCCTGTCTCACTGCTCCTCTGTCTCTCTGTCTCACTGTCTCACTGCTCCTCTGTCTCACTGCTCTTCTGTCTCACTGTCTCACTGTTTTCCAGCTTAAAAAAGAGAAACATTGGATCTGCTCTGATGATGAATTTTGTAAGAACAGTTTTTTTTCTTCCGCACTTCACCCACTGAACATCTGTCCTCTTAACATCTGTCCTGGTCTCCAGTAACATTTAAATCTCATTTAGCTCAGATTTACAGCAGCAGTCAGAGTGTAATCATTTCACACTGGAGACACAACAACTGTCTCAGACAGCTGCTCTACAGCACAGGGCCTGTTCCTCTCCTCCTCTCTCTCTGTCTCTCTCTGTCTCTCTCTCTCTCTCTCTCTCTCTCTCTCTCTCTCTCTCTTTCTTTCTTTCTTTCTTTC
The DNA here is from genome assembly GCF_019097595.1 of Hemibagrus wyckioides. NCBI lineage: Eukaryota > Metazoa > Chordata > Actinopteri > Siluriformes > Bagridae > Hemibagrus > Hemibagrus wyckioides. The sequence goes on from NC_080717.1 coordinate 26,772,281, forward strand.
TTTCTTTCGTATCATAACATTTTTTTAGTCCTAAAATAAAACTTTAATTGAAGGTATATATATATAAAACCTGATCTATCACTGATTCTACAGCCAGAGTTTACTGGATCAAGGTGTTTGTGTGAAGTTTTCACATTCAGAATTTTTCTTGAATTTTTTTTCTCTTTTTTAATTTATTAATAATTTTTTTTTCTTGCTTTCACTCACTCATACACTTTGGCATCTCATAGTTTTGTTGCTTTATTTTGCTGAATCAGAGCTTTGTCTTTAGTAGCACAACGAGCGCAGGAGGAATTTGTTTTGCAGTGTTTGTCTGATGGTGTAATTAACGCTGCTGCTTGAAACCTAATGACGCAATCGGCCGAACTCTCGCCAGCTCATGTCACGGTGATGACAGTTCACCTTTCCCAGAGGAAGCGCTGCATGATGAAGTCATCCTCATGCTATTTAGGACAACGTCTTTCATCTCCTGCTTCATCAGCTTGTTTTCTGTCAAATAATCAAGTGCAGTGATCCTTATCCTAATATTGTGGTCTGTTTATAATTGTCTTTTTGTTTGTGTGTGTTTTCTAGCTCTCAGTACAGTGTCCTGATTCCAGCTTTATGGAGTACAGAGGTGCAGGAGTGGGAGATCAACTGCATGAACAGACTCATACTGGAGGAGACTGATGAGGGTCATGGCACAGGTATACACACACACACACACACAAGTTTTTTTCCCCACTACGTCCATATCATATCATGTTATTGATAATTGGATATGGAAAAGAATGATCACACTAATGATTGTTTAACCAGCAGAATTTATTTATTTATTTACTTATTTATTTATTGTGTCATATTAAACAGATACATTTTTATTTTTTAAGCAACATTCAGCTATTTTTAAATTCAAGCTTAAAATTAATAAATTATTTTTTGTTTATAAACTTATTTATTGTGTAACATTAAACACATACATTTTTATTTTTTAAAAATAACATTCAGCTATTTTAAATTCAAATGTAAAATGTATTTATTTATTTATCTATCTATCCATCCCAATTTTGGAGTGATTTTTCTTTTTAGGTTATTATTATTTTAGTTATTTTTATTTATTTATTTTTTTTTAGTAATTATTATTATATAGTTTGTTATTAGTAGTAATTGTGTGAGAATGCAGTTTAGGTGGTATGCTTTGTCCCAAACAGCATTTCTTCAGTGAGAATCTGATGTCTCATCAGCTCTAGTCCAGGTCCAGACGCAGTCTAAAGATTTTGGACAGTTTGCGGTGCTTTTGAGTTCATTCTTTGAGGTCAGGTTGTCTGCCACGCTTGGTGTTGGGCCCAGTGGAAGGCCCTGATCCCCGAGACACAAACCGAGCACTGAGGACGGAGTTTTTTTCTTCATTACTCACACGTAGCATCATCACTCTCTCTCTCTCATCTTCACCGCTCTGCTTCACTTCCTCTTGTTAATTAAGTTACGAATTCCTCATTGCTGCGTGTCGTCCTGTGATTTAAGCGTATTATCACCGTGTGCTCTTCTCTGTCTGGCATCCGTGACTCAGGGCCTCTTAATGCAGGAGAAACTCCCAGAAGCTCCGTCTGCCTTCAGGGAATTATGAAACTTATTGTGTGTGTGTGTGTGTGTGTGTGTGTGCTGAGAACCAGAGGGTGTTGTTGAGGGGCCCCAGTGTAAACTTAATTGTAAGGTCTAGAACTGAGCATCGTGTGTGTGTGTGTGTGTGTGTGTGTGTGTGTGTCTCCTGGGCAGAGACAGAGTGACTCACGTTGAATCATCCGCCCTCTCCATCAATCTGCTAGTAGTGTAATAAGAACAAACCCAGAGACCTAGTCTCGGACACACACACACACACACACACACACACACACACAAGCACCTGTTGAACTTCTACAGCTCAGTTTAACAACACTCTTCTTGTACTTCCCTGAACTTTTTGCTGAGTTCATAGCCGCTTGAAAGCTGTGTGATATTTACTGCAGTGATCTTACACTTCTGGAGAGGCCAGATGTTTCAGACAGGTGTGTGTAGTCGGGTAATCGAGTGTTCACCAAGGAACTTGCTCAGAAATGTACGCTGACCTGTTAGTTCCTCGGGAGCTCTTAATTTCACATTTCCTTGTGACTATAAACTGTTATATAAAGGACATTATCAAAATTTACATTATTTACTGTCCAGTGTCACAAAAATGAGGATGAGGTTCTCTTCTGAGTCCGGTTCCTCTCAAGGTTTCTTCCTCTATAAAATATAAAATATTAGGGATAAATAGTAACTTTAAACTTTATCTCTCTCTCTCTCTGTGCGTCTCTCTGCTGGAATGACTCAGCTTTCTTCCTGTCAGAATTGATGTTGATGCCGCTGCGCTGTTAGAAACCTCCCTTTGCGTTCAGCATTTAATGATTATTGCTTGGCAGAAATACCTGCGTGTGATTTTTCCGCCCTTTTTTCCTTCACTCTGAACTAATTAGCCTGTTAATTCCTCAGTTCAGACGTATGGCTACAAGAAAACAAGTCAAAGTAACAATCAAAACAGTTTTATTGTTCCAAACTTTTATAATGAATGAAGATGCGTTATGACAAATCTTTTAAAGGAGCAACTAGTAATTTTTTTGAGCCCCCTACTGCATACTAGGAGAATTGCAGTTGTGTATTAAAATGCCTTTAGGGGATCTGAATTATAGAAATTAGCCATATCTATTGTTTCGAAATATCAGAGAATCATACAGATATCTAATGAAATCAAAAATATATATAAAATATTCAAATAAAATGTATAAATAAAATATATTTATATCTAAATTTTTATATATTAAATATATAATTGATAAATAAAATGTATGAAAATAAAGAATAAAACTTAATAATCAGTGACGGGGTGGTGTGATGTGACCTGACCTCGAATATTATACTTAATTTCCTTTAACAGAACTTCCTGAAGTGTTTTATTCATCTTACTGACGTTGCTAACAAATGTATATTTATTAAAGACAGGAACATTTTATCCATTTATAGTTACATCAGAGGTTGCAGCACCTCAATGAAGCAAGCTAGTTCCTGTCATCACCTGTATTATAGCAGCTATAAACACTCGTTCCCTCACCACACGCTTCTCTTTTTTCTCTCTTTTGAAGTCACTGAGAAACGTAAACTCTTCTGAATGTAGTTGAGAGTTTACCCTTGACTGGATCAAGGCGCTGACACTGGAGACTCCTTCCAACAAATATGTGAAATTAACTCACTGTCTTCTTACAGAAAATAAAGTAAATCTTACTTTCTTTTCTAATTTGATTTATTATAAATTTATTTTTTCAAATCTATCCTAGAAATTGAGAAAATGTTTTAAAAATCTGTAAACATGAAATGATTGGTTTAAAGATTGAATACAAAATGTAAGCATTACATCAGCTTGTAATTCTTGGTTGGGAAAAAAAATCCAAAATTTTAAGAAAATATCCCAGAACCGTGACTGAATTTGTCACAGTATCAGAATGACATGTTCATGAAGCTAGGCTTTGGTTTAGATTAGTTACTCTGGCTCTTTAGAAATCTCGTCCGTAAGCAAGAACACTGTTAAACATTTTGCTTCTAATCATGCAGAATGACCAGATCAGGTCTTTTCCACGTTCACTCTTCTGTCCCTGAGCAGCGTTTTTGCTGACGTCTCGTGTTTTTAGTAACTGGAGATCTCCCTCTGGACTCGCTTAATCAAATAACATCTCAGCGCATGTTCAGCAGATACACCACGCAATCTGGGCCTGCTGCAGACTGGCACTTTTTCACAAGGCTGGGTTTTGGAGATTGGGTCCATGTGGGAAAAGAGAAAGGGAGAGACAGAAAAGGGAGAGAATCTGAGAGACAGACAGAAAGAGAAAGAAAGAGTGGAAGAAACGGGGAGACAGACAGAAAGAGAGAAACTGAGACAGAAAGAGACAGACAAAGTGAGAGAGACGGACAAAGTGAGAGAGAAACTGAGAGACAGACAGAAAGAGAGAGAGAAACATAGATAAAGACAGAAAGAGAGAGAGAGAAAGCAGGACACAGAGAGAAACAGACCGAGAGAGCTAAACAGAAAGAGGAACAGATGTACAGAAAGAGTGAGAAAGAAACAGAGAGATAGACAGAAAGAGAGAGAGACACAGAGAGCGGGAGAAACGGAGAGATAGAAAGAGAGAGAAACTGAGAGACAGACAGAAAGTGAGAGAGCGAGACAGACAGAGAAACTGAGAGAGTGAGAGAGAGAGCAGGACAGCGAGAAACAGACAAAGAGAGAGTGAGACAGTGGGAGAAACAGAGAGACAGAAAGAGAGCAAGAGAGAGTGAGAAAGAAACAGAGAGATAGACAGAAAGTGAGAGAGACACAGAGAGAGAGAACATCAGAGAGACAGACAGAAAGAGAGAGTGAGACAGAGAAAGAGGTGTGGTTGGCTTGGTGATGTGGTTTTGCTCTGAACTCAGCAAAATAATTAAAAAATATTTCCATGTTACTGAACAGTTAGCCCAGAGCTGTTCATGCCTGAAAGTTCTTCAGACGTCTCCATCATTCCCTCGTCATCATTCAGGCTGTGATGGAACTCGAACCTGCTCTAAGGTGGCCTTGTACCTTCAGAGAAATGCTGTGTCACGCAGCAGGGTTTCATATGCAGCTATTCGTTTCTAATTTCCCTTTAATGTCACTTTAAGAGAGAATAAAGTGCAGCTGCTAGAACCTGAATGATAACAGAACCTGGGTTATAGATTCTGTCACACAAGAAGCTTTGTTAAAAATATCTTTGTGCTTCACAGCCCTGAAAAAAAAATCCCTGACCTTGTCATTCCTGGTGTTTTTAGTTCATAAAGAGGAAGATTGAAGGAAATAATTCAGAGGTGACCGTGTGGACCCTGAGCTGTCCTGCGTCCGTCATGCGTCATAAGCGGCTTGAGGTTTTTATATCCACTCATAAACAATGACGAGGTCTTTTCAAGAACCGCTTGCGTGGACTAACAGCTGTGTCGAGCATCTGGAGGTCAAGACGCTTGAACACATGCTTAAAAATAGTCCAAGAATTTGGACCCGGTTTTGGTCAAATTGCCCAAAACAATGGACGTGATCATGTAAAGATGTGACTTTCAGCTACGTTGATCCTCCCACAGTGGATCACTTGGTCCGCATATTTTAATTTGGCACAGGTTTTACGTAGGATGCCCTTCCTGATGCAACCTGCCCACTTGATCTGGGCTTGGGAGCGTCACTGAGAGTTAACTCTTCCGTAACTGGGTTAGCTCCATGCCCGGGAATCGAACCCAGGCCACGGTAATGACCCTGCTGCTGGACCATCAGGAGGCTCGGGTGACTTTCAGCTTTAGTACATAAACATTAGCTCAAAAATAACATCATTATAACTATTCATTGATCAGCTGTAACAGGTGACGAGAATAACACTGATTATGATCAGTGAGAGGTGAAGTGAATAACACTGAGTATCTCATCATCACGGCACCTGTTAGTGGGTGGGATATATTAAGCAGTAAGTGAACATTTTGTCCTCAAAGTTGATGTTAGAAGCAGGAAAAATGGACAAGCGTAAGGATTTGAGTGAGTCTGACCAAGGCCCAAATTGTGATAGCTAGACCACTGGATCAGATCATCTCCAAAACTGCAGCTCTTGTGGGGTGTTCCCAGTCTGCAGTGGTCAGTATCTATCAAGGAAGGAACAGTGGTGAACTGGAGACAGGGTCATGGGCGGCCAAGGCTCATTGATGCATGTGGGGAGCTCTCACGGAAAAGCTGAACAAGTGAACAATAAAAAGGATTCAAGACACACAGTGTATATGGAGCTGCGTAGCTGGAGACTGGTCAAACTAGTCATAGTGCCTGTGCTGACCCCTGATCACTACTGAATTGATTTTTAATAAATAGAAATGAGATGATCGTTGGTGGCTGTGGTGGAAAAGGAATAAAACACATTGGGGTGTCCGGATGAGGTGCCCTGATGCAGAGAACATTTTAATTACATTTTTTCCCCCTTTTACTTAAAAGGCTGATGACTTTTACATCTGTTAAAGATAAATGTGATATGTTGCTGTTCTTTCGGCCGCTTCTTGTTTGGGGTCACCACAGTCCGCATTTTTCGATTTGGCACAGGTTTTTCTCCGGATGCTCTTCTTGACGCAAACCCTCCCATTTTATCCGGGCTTGAGAGTTAAATCTTCAGTGGCTGGGTTATCTTCCTGCCCGGGCCGTGGCAATGAGAGCACGGGATCCTGTCCCTGGACATCCAGGAGGCATGGTACATGTAGTATAATAATATAAAAAATCGTGATATTATTATTAATAATAATAAAAATAATAATAATATGCTATATTACATAAAACTGATAAATGTAAGTTGTTTAATTTGGAAAAAAAAAAACCTCTCGGTGACACTTTTGTCGCTTCTCTATCTTCTGCTTGTCCTATTGATCCGGTTTGTTCCTCTACTGTGGATTATTTTCCGGTTTGTATTCATGCGGTCAGCATTTCATTCCCACGCCGCCGTCTCCTGGAACACGCTGCACCACTCGCTCGCCTGCTCGCTCTCCTCCCTCGGTTTGTAAAGAGATACAGTCATGTTCATGTCCACATTTATATCTCCGTCACTCGGAGGACTTTTTCTGCAGAGTCTCACGTCCACCTGGAAGATACTCGCTCTTAGCCTCACCCTCAGAGCTGCTTATTTAAGCTGAACTCATCTGCTCTCACCTCGGCTGCTGTCTGGCATGAGATTCAGAGCTCCAGTAATAATCATTTTTTTCATGATTTACACTTTCAGAGGCTGTGCATGAGCCAGTATGTTATTTTTCTGATGTAATTCAGAATTTTTTAAAATGTGTTTGTTCTGCTTTGCTTTCTGCACATATTCTAAAATTTCATTTAAAAAAAAAATTATCTAGGTGATAGTGATACTTTTTTGTACGGATAGATTTTGTACGGATTTTGTCTGGATAAAACATTATCCGAGTGTCTTTATTTATTTATGCATGCATGCATGCATGCTTTTTTTTTCTTTTTCTGGTTTTATATATATCTGTAAAGTCATAACTTTATTTATTTATTTATGCTAGTGTATGAGCATTTCTCTTGTTCGGTCAGAGATTTATCCTTTCTTTTATGGACTATGACTCCCTGTACATCGTCCTGCATCAGTCCATTATGCCTCAGTTACAGACGCTTCAGAACACAGAAGTCGGTCTGTTAACAGGAAGAAAGGAAAGAATTTCTTCTGCATTCTCTTCTGAATAAATTTAAGTTGATTTCAAGAGTCTTCTGTTTGTGTATAAGCCACGAAAATGTTGCTCAGATCACGTCATTCCTCACGTCCTGCTGTAAAACCAAGCTTTAGAATCCTGTTGTTTTTATTGCCATTGTCCTTGGATACTCTATTTCTTTATAGACCATTTTTCTGTTAGTAAACATTGTGGTGTTTTTTGTGGGCGGAGCTTAGGTGGAGGCAGAAGGATTTCCCTGACCGTTTTAGTTATCAAGTTTTGTTAGTTTGTTTTTAAACAATGATTGGTCAAAATCCGAATTTATTTGACTATGCTAAGTCACTCACTGTCCAGGACTACGGATGTCATTTGAAAAAATTAACTTTAGCAGACAGAACCAGATTGACTGACCCATTCACGCTCACTCGATGGATGGACAATGTGACAAGATGACCTCCAGTTAAATGACCTGACATCTACACATATCTGAGTGCTTTTCGCAACTGTAGAAAGGGAGATGACACAAACAGTTTCCTTTGTTTAGTCTCCGGTCTTTAGCTAACAGTTAGCTAACTTGCAGGATAAAAAGTTATGAGAAATCATTTAACTTGTTCCTTACTCAAGTCACACAACACAACAAGATGACATTTGCGTCCCTTGTGTAGCCGACTCTGTACTGGTTTGTATTGGTCACCACCAGTTCTCCCTTTGTTTTGCCTCCAGCTAGCGCTGTGACGTAATCGTGACGTTGGCACAAAAAGGGTCTATTTAAAGCACTCCTGTTGTGTTAAATGTGCTCTAAAAATAAAGTCTAACCCGGCTTGACTTGAGCGGTATTTACTTAGCCTTAGCTAAAATGCCTAGCCTTACGCTCTGTGGTGAAAGAGGCACTAATTTACCATCACTCACTGAAATCTTTCTTCCAAACTTACTATTTTTCTTCCAGTCCACTTTCCTTTCCTTTTTTTGTTCTACTGGAAACAATTTACAGCTTCATTTCAGTGTTTCACGTCTCAGCACATGGCTAGTCAGTTAGCTGTCAGGAAGCTAAGCTGCACCAAACTGATTTCTTTTCTTTCTCTTCTGTCATATCTTGTTAATTCTTCTGCTGATAGTACTCCAGCTGTAATTTTGCACCGACAGCACCGTCAACCTGCACAACTTTTCCTTTTAATCTACAGTTAGCACAGTTAGTGAGATTTTCAGACAGATATAATGGTGATATTCTGAGACCTGATCTGGCAACCCGATAGTAAGATTTGCATTCATACCTCGCCAAGATCTTATCACGATGTCTCACTAGAGTCCAGTTACATCCTTACCTGTGTGTGTGTGTTTGGTTTATGCCTTACCATCACCATGTGTCTTTCCCTGAGCTGAGCACATAATCCACACAGATTCTGTACTTTAGTGTAAGGTAGCACTTATCTAGCAGAAGTCCAGCTCTCACAATTCATTGTGATGTTTTATGAAGCCATGTCTGAGATAAGATCTTCCTAACTCCTGACGCAAGAATGGAAAGTGAAACGTTGAAGTTCTGTTGTAAATCATTTGCATAACACCTTTGTAGGAGATTTTGGATCCTGTTACTGAACCTAATATTAGAATTTTTTTTGTCTGTTTATACTTTTAAAGCTCGAAGAATTAGTGAACAAAATAACCTGGATTAATGAAATGTTTCATAGTGTCAAGATATACTATATGATCAAAAGTCTGTGCACCCCTGACCGTCACGCCCATGTAAACTGTTGCCACCCAAATGTATACAAAGCAGAAGTTTTACAGTTTTCCTTCACTGGATCTATGAAGCTCAAAGACTGTTTCAGCATGTGTACAAAACATCGAGCTCTATGAAGACCCGGTGTGCTAAGGCCGGAGTGGAAAAACTCAATGGTCCTCAACCGAGCCCCAGTAAACACCTTTGGGATGAAGTAAAACCTGAGCCTCCTCGACATCCCAACGCCGGTGTCTGATCTCATTAATGCTCTTGTGTCTAAATGTACACAAACCTCCACACTCTCCAACATCTAGTGGAAAGCCTTCCAGAAGAGAAAGGGAATAAATCTGGAACAGGGTGCACATACTCTTGACTATATATTGTGTATCTATTGCATACTTTCTCATATAAGAGTTTTGCTTGATGCAAACTTTTTTATTTAGTTCAATCTTACAAGATTAAAAAAAAAACCCTCATTTGCCATTAACATTTAATTTGTTAAATAAATAAATAAATAACTGATCATGCGTAATCAAGACAAGTAACAGTTTTAAAGTCTGTTAAGAATGTAACAGGATGTGGAATCGTGTCACCGTGTGTAATAAGTTAACTGTATTATAGTAATTCTAATACTAAAGTGTGATTTAACATTTAGCATTTCTCTGTCGCTCAGCATTCGGGTTCGTTGGGTTTACTGATAGCACTGCTGATGCTTAAGCTCTTTAAGTACATTTATTTCACGGCTCAGTGATAAAACTAGCACTTAGGCTACGTGAGATAACAAATCTCAAACAATAAAGCTTGTTATCTGGCGAGCGTTTCTGATGATAAACTCCTACTGAACATTAATGCATCTATGTTACACGTTGTTGTACTTCAAGGCCAAGGGAATCATTTAAAGCCGTGTAAAATATGTCTCTAGTGCTGTTAAATGCTTGATTCTGATTGGTCAGAAGCTCTGACATTAGATTTAATGTGTGCTCAATTTGTTTGGCTAAAAATGCTTAATTTTACTGCACCTTTTTTTTAATCCATAAATTTCTGATGCACCTTTTTTTTTTGTATGAAAACTATTGAATTGGCGAAATCTCAACCACATGTGCCACACAGAAACAATTAAGAGATGCTCATAGCCTGGGGAAGCTCTCCATGAGGGGGGTGTTTGGAAGGAGTCTCCAGTGTCAGTATGTACTGGAACAGTAGTTTGTTGTTTTTTTTCTTGTTAGGGTGTTGTGTAAATAACTTTGCAGCTTCTCTAATGTAAGTGATATATGGTGGCTGAGAAGTGCAAAAAATCAAAAACAAAATAACAAAAATTCGAAAACAAAACAACAAATACACAAAAACCGGAAATGGTAGGTATAGTTTGTGAATGGAATTCTTCCCTCTGATTGGATGAGACATCTGTCACTCAGGATATACAGGAAGTCCAGCAGTAGCTGCAGCAGTAGAGAGTGGATTGGTGTGTGTATGAACACAGCTCTGCTCTTATAGCGCTCCTTACATCCTTTAATCTGGAATAGTTTTCTCTTCCAAACAGAGGTGTGTTTTTAGAGATCGAAAACTAATCTTTACGCCATGATGCACTGTCAGTATATCCAACATCACGCCGTATGAACGTCCTTCCTCAAAGTAGCGCTGAATGAACTCCATTTTCTTATAAATATTAATATACACTATATTGCCAAAAGTATTCGCTCACCTGCCTTGACTCGCATATGAACTTAAGTGACATCCCATTCCTAATCCACAGGGTTCAATATGACGTCGGTCCACCCTTTGCAGCTATAACAGCTTCAACTCTTCTGGGAAGGCTGTCCACAAGGTTTAGGAGTGTGTTTATGGGAATTTTTGACCATTCTTCCAGAAGCTCATTTGTGAGGTCACACACTGATGTTGGACGAGAAGGCCTGGCTCTCAGTCTCCGCTCTAATTCATCCCAAAGGTGTTCTATCGGGTTGAGGTCAGGACTCTGTGCAGGCCAGTCAAGTTCATCCACACCAGACTCTGTCATCCATGTCTTTATGGACCTTGCTTTGGTCACTGGTGCACAGTCATGTTGGAAGAGGAAGGGGCCAGCTCCAAACTGTTCCCACAAAGTTGGGAGCATGGAATTGTCCAAAATGTCTTGGTATGCTGAAGCATTCAGAGTTCCTTTCACTGGAACTAAGGGGCCAAGCCCAGCTCCTGAAAAACAACCCCACACCATAATCCCCCCTCCACCAAACTTTACACTTGGCACAATGCAGTCAGACAAGTACCGTTCTCCTGGCAACCGCCAAACCCAGACTCGTCCATCAGATGGCCAGATGGAGAAGTGCGATTCGTCACTCCAGAGAACGCGTCTCCACTGCTCTAGAGTCCAGTGGCGGCGTGCTTTACACCACTGCATCCGACGCTTTGCATTGCACTTGGTGATGTATGGCTTAGATGCAGCTGCTCGGCCATGGAAACCCATTCCATGAAGCTCTCTGCACACTGTTCTTGAGCTAATCTGAAGGCCACATGAAGTTTGGAGGTCTGTAGCGATTGACTCTGCAGAAAGTTGGCGATCTCTTCGCACTATGCGCCTCAGCATCCGCTGACCCCGCTCCGTCAGTTTACGTGGCCTACCACTTCGTGGCTGAGTTGCTGTCGTTCCCAAACACTTCCATGTTCTTATAATACAGCTGACAGTTGACTGTGGAATATTTAGGAGCGAGGAAATTTCACGACTGGATTTGTTGCACAGGTGGCATCCTATCACAGTTCCACGCTGGAATTCACTGAGCTCCTGAGAGCGACCCATTCTTTCACAAATGTGTGTAAAAACAGTCTGCATGCCTAGGTGCTTGATTTTATACACCTGTGGCCATGGAAGTGATTGGAACACCTGATTCTGATTATTTGGATGGGTGAGCGAATACTTTTGGCAATATACTGTATATGTTTGTTATTTTCTTTAAAAGATTTAAAGTTACACTACTGAAAAAAATAATGGTTTAAAGTGAAGGCAGAACTCCACACATTTACAAGAAACAAAGTTACATACACAATTTCCTACTTCCTGTATATCCTGAGTGACAGATGTCTCGTCCAATCAGAGGGAAGTACTCCATTCGCGAACTATAACCGAACTTTTCCTCTTTGTCTAAATTGTCATTGTGTTTTTGTGTATTTGTTCTTTTGTTTTGCAAATCTCGGCCACGGTAGTAACCTCAGGAAATTGTTTTAACAGCGTTCCATAAGTGTAAACAAATGAAAAGTGTGATCTTGTATCAGTTCATAAAATCGTTCTCGTTAGCAAATTTCTGTGGAATTAGCGCAATAAATCACATCACATCATCTTTTCCTCCAACACTATGCCTAAGAGTGGTATATTCCATGCTTAAGGATCCTTCTGCCTTGTGGATGCATTGTGGGATTGATTTACAGGATTACATCTTTGCGGCTGTTTTTCTAATATTCACCAATGTTCAGCTCTATCTTTTATTTTTGTCCCCTTCACAGTTTATTAGCTGGAACCATTCGTCTGATTTCAAAACCAGTATCAGAAACCAGTAACCGGTATCCAGATCAGAGACTCTTTTAGACTTTCAGAAATGCTGAATGTTAGGCATCCTAATAATTAGCCTCCTGTGTGCTGTGTGTGTCGGAGATTAACACAAATTGTGTGTGTGTGTGTGTGTGTGTAGGTGCAGGTGCTTGGCAGCTTGGCCAACAGATCTGCTGGACACACACACACACACACTGATGACGGGGCGATATCACACTCAGGCTTAACGTCTGTTTGGCAAGCAGTCAGTGGCTGAGTGTGCATGAGGCAGCATATTGGGAACACAGCTGATAATGTGTCCTTCATTTGTTCAAAGAACAGTCTCCCACACACACACACACACACACACACACATGTATAAATACACATGGGATCATGACATTCCCGAAGGCTGTGTTTCTGAGACAGAGATTGTGAACAAGAGAGCAGCTTCAGCGTAGTGTGACCTCTGAGTCGTGTGTGTGTGTGTGCGTGTGTGTGTGTGTGTCATCATTGTGACTCAGTCCTGAAATTACAGGGTCTGACTTCAACCAGAATACATCATGAGAAGAAAATTCTGCTAGATCATGAGGTTTACAGCAATGCACTCATTATACGCAATAAGTTATCGATTCTGTAGTAACCGCTAGTTCAGAAGCACGCTCCACAGAAACGCATTATAAAATTCATTGTCATCATTAACATGGTGGAGTTTTCTGTTTAGAAGATGTTTACTAAACACTTTTGGAAGGAGTCTCCAGTGTCAGGGCTTTGCAACAGGAAAAAAAAGTTGGAGCTTTAAAGTCTTAAGTCTTCAAGACAGAGATTTTTTCTGTTTAAAAGGAGTTAGCATGGTTATAAAATGTAACTCTAAACGGATAATATATGACTTGTAATAAATGTGAAATAACTGTGTGGTAAGTGGAATAAATCTCTTCAGGACATGCCGTTGTTGGGATCACCTTCCTGGTGGTAACGGTGATGTTTCTTCGCCAAACCGCAACATTAGTCGATTATTTGCCTACGTCGGTTTGATTCATTCCTTCGTTGTTGAATGTTAGCAGATAAATCTCACACAGTAACCTCTCTTGCTTTGAAACTGTACCGAAAATCTTCAGTGTCATGATCGGATTACGGGTTTGGATCTGATCCTCTATGATTACAGTGGCGTAGTTCCTGGGGGGACGTTTATCATCCGTCGCTAATCTGCCCTGACTCCAGATGTCATCGTTAAGACCGTGCTGCTGCTTTACTGCATTAGCGTCCATTTCCATCAACAAGCCTTTAAACAGCAAGTCCTCAGATTAGCGTAAAAGGGTCGAGCGGCAGAAAAATTCTGCCGTACGTCCCCACGTTGACCCATTTGGAACATACCGATGGTCATCATGTATTCGTACGCCATACAGGGAGAAGAAGGCTGTCAGGGGAAAACAAATAGGAAAGTTCGTCCCTTTGTAGGGCACTCAGACGTGACAGGCTGAGGCATTACCCCCTGAGCCATTTCAGTGATCTCACAAGGGGCTGGAAGGTGTGTCCGTGCCTGTGATCTGTTTGAGGTCGGGGTTTAAAGCAAAGCCTGGAAAGGCTGCTCGATTGAGACGGATTGCTGATTTACGGCTTTCCTCTAATCAGGGCTTTACTGTTCGAATCTGAAGACCTTCACTGTTGACTCTTGTGTTTTGGTGAATTTGTGTTCAAATAAATCACTGGGAAATGAGATCATTACTCTGTTATTCTTCTCCAATCTCCCCAAAAAATGAGGGTAAAATTTGCCGCTGTGGTTAATGGTGTGTAGGTTTGAATGGGGGCTTAAGATAAAATACAGAAACGTTTTGTTTACTCTTGAATGGATGGATGGATTGATTGATAAATTGATGGATGGATGGATGAATGGATGGATGTATGGATAGATTGATGGATGGATAGATGGAATTAAACATTTTTTTAAATGTTATAGACAAACTCCCCAGGTTTTTTACTAATCCTTACCCATGTTACTGTGGCTAACTAACCATCATGTCATGCAGCTTTGGCAGTTACAGAAGCCTTTAGTTGTTGTGTCTGTTGTGACCGAGTGAGCGGTGTTGTGTTGTTTTGCAACATATTTAAATATAACAAACTTTCAAAAAAAATCTGAACAAGACTGCATGGGTGTGTCAGATCACACGGTACCAGACACTATCACCTCCGGGCTTGGGGATTTGATTCTCGTCTCCACCCTGTGTTTGTGTTCTAGTGTTCTCTGAATATTCTCTGGGTTTCCTCCGGGTTCTCTAGCTTCCTTACCATGTCTAAAGACTGTTTTTGTTGATTGGTATCAGGTTGGGGGGGGGTGATAGATTGGCACCCTTTCCACGTTGTCCCCCACTTTGTGCCTCAAGTCTCCTCTGGGATAGATTTCCCTGGTACACAAGAAGGATGGATGGATGGATGGATGGATGGATGGATGGATGGATTGGATAGATGGATAGATTGATGGATGGATGGATTTATGGATGGATGTGTGTGGTGGAGTGATGGATTGATAGATGGATGGATTTATGGATTGATGAATGGATGGATTGATGGATAGGTGGAGTGATGGATGGATGGATTGATGGATAGATTGCTGGACTGATGGATGGATGGATTGATTGATTGATGGATGTGTGGATGGATGGATGGATGGATGGATGAATTGACGGATGGATTGACTGATGGATGTGTGGATGGATGGATTGATGGATAGGTGGAGCAATGGATGGATTGATGGATAGGTGGATGGATGGATGGATGGATTGACAGATGGATTGATTGATGGATGGATGGATTGATGGATGTGTGGATGGATGGATTGATGGATGGATTGCTGGATGGATGAATGGATGGATTGATTGATGGATATGTGGAAGGATTGGTGGAGCGATGGATGGATAGATGGATCGATGTCCATTCTAGCTTGGGATTACCATGTTTAACATATATAATATTTCATCATGCCTCTTTAATTTGTACCTTCATTTCCAGATGAACCTGACGACCGCAGTCCCGTGTCTCACAGCTGTGAAGAACAGAACGAGCGGAGAGCTGAGGAAGAGAAGAATGAACCTTCTAGAAAAGGTCAGCCTGCTGATTTACGCCACACTTTTGTGACACTGTGACAAATAAAACCTTGAATAAATAATGAGCATGGTGAAATATGCAAAGCGGCAGGTTGGCGCTGCCGTCTGAATTGCGCTAAAGGAGTCGTGAGATAAATTAATAGCGTTGGCGAGCAGCCCAGAGAGCGACAACAAAGAAGCCTATAAGACATTCGGCTTATGGGCTTAGGTGTGTCACGCCACTGTTCACACACACACACACACACACACACACACACACACAGAAACAGCTCTGATTTTAGGTCCCACCTTCTACGCCTATAACTCGTTGCTTATCTAACGTTCTTTTTAATGTCCATTGTTTACATTGATTTTTTTTTTTGTACTTTTCTGCCTTTAAATCTTCTCCGTAAATAAAGGTGATGTGACTCGACTTGACGTGACTATCCTCAGGCCAGCTGTGCACTCTACAGAAAGTGGCTTTGAAATGCTGAAATGAAACACAGCCCATATTTTCTTGTCTAATTGATTTGTTTGCTGGGGGAAAGAAGACGGTGTCGGTGTTTGAAGTCTGCCGAGGTTTTGGCATTACATCACGTGACTCTGACTTTGAATAGCATGCAGGCTGCGTGAGCAGGAGCGAGAGCGTCATGATCAGGTCCACGCTGCTGAGAGAGGACCGGGGTGTTTGTATTGCTTGTTTAACTGTCAGTGTAAAATTAAACTGGAGCCACTCTTACTTTTTTGTGGAGCTCTAATACTGTGGTGGTTGAAATTATTTATTTTTGTTATTTATCGATCCAGTGGTGAAATTTTTCAATCTGAATTTAAATTCTCATTATGATTTTATGAATGATTTAATGATTTTTTTTTTTTACATCTTCAGTGTCCGGCATTTCAAGAAAAATGAAAAAATTTGATTCATTTCCATCATTTATTTCTAGAAAGAAGTTACTCCCGTTTAGAGTCGTGGAAAAAAAAAATTATATATATATATAATAATACATTAAAAAATATATATATTATTATATTATAAATAACAACATGGATATTGATATTATTTTGCCATATTATCCAGCTGTTCATTATTCATAAATCTGTCAAACTCTAAGCAATAAAAAATTAAGATAATAATAATAATTATTTAAAAAAAAGAGTAATAATAATAATATGAAGAATACAAGGAAAGAGTGCAGGAAAAGACAAACAGGTAGAGAGAAAGAAACCTCGTGTATAAACAGCTACCTGGGAGCGTTAGAGGTTTAACAAGTTCCTAAATGCTCAGTCTCGACGTCTAAACACATATTTAAACAGGTCCTGGAGTTTTATGGAGCCCAGACTTTAAAACACTGCAAATTAGTCGGTGTGATTCATCTGTTTGTCTGGAATATTGAATGCCAGATGTGTATTTTTCACCTTAAAGTCTCCTCTGTTGTGTGTGTTTGTGTGTGTGTGTGTGTGTGTGTGTTGTGTGGATTTTCCCAGAGGCTGTAGGCTCAAGTGGGAGGAATGTGTTCACACGCATGCTGAAAGCAGCACAGCGCTACCTGGCAGACA